>NW_027515461.1:572981-605639 GCF_048772815.1 Callospermophilus lateralis
CTAAGAAAAAACGAGTTTCCGAAATACCAGCAAATATTTTTTCACCCAATCTTGATGATACTTGGAGCTAACGATCAGTACACATTTCCCACTTGGCTCACCAAATTTTGTTCTTCAAGGTTGAAGCGTTCTTCTACAGTAGCAGTTTTTATATTTTGGTTTCCCTTGTTCTCTCCTATATAGATAGATGAATTTGGAACTCTAAATCCAACATGGTTTGTAGTAGCTCTCTGAAACTTCACCAAATAAAGGAGTTCTTAGTTTTGTCTCTATGGTTTGCTTCCTCTTCATGTAGCCCTAGGCACAGACTGTGGAAAAGCACTTTCATTGAAAGGGTTTGCCAAGCTTCTAAGAAATTACGAGTTTCCGAAATACCAGCAATATTTTTCACCCAATCTTGATGATACTTGGTGGTAATGATCAGTACACAAATCCCACTTGGCTCACCAAATTTTGTTCTTCTAGGTTGAAGCGTTCGTCTACAGTAGCAGTTTTTATATTTAGGTTTCCATCTGTTCTCTAATGTATAGATAGATGAATTTGGAACTCTAAATCCAACGTGGTTTTAGTAGCTCTTTGAAACTGACAAAATAAAGGACTTCTCAGTTTTGTCTCTATAGTTTGTTTCCTCTTCAAGTAGCCTAGGCACAGACTGTGGAAAAGCACTTTCATTTGGAGCGGTTGCCAATCTTCTAATAAATAACGAGTTTCCGAAATACCAGCAAATATTTTTTCACCCAATCTTGATAATACTTGGTGGTAATGATCAGTACACGAATCCCACTTGGCTCACCAAATTTTGTTCTTCTAGGTTGAAGCGTTCGTCTACAGTAGCAGTTTTTATATTTAGGTTTCACTCTGTTCTCTCATATATAGATAGATGAATTTGGAACTCTAAATCCAACATGGTTTGTAGTAGCTGTTTGAAACTTAACAAAATAAAGGAGTTCTCAGTTTTGTCTCTATGGTTTGTTTCCTCTTCAAGTAGCCCTAGGCACAGACTGTGGAAAAGCACTTTCATTGTGAGGGGTTGCCAAGCTTCAAAGAAATAACGAGTTTCCGAAATACCAGCAAATATTTTTTCACCCAATCTTGATGATACTTGGAGGTAATGATCAGTACACATTTCCAACTTGGCTCACCAAACTTTGTTATTCTAGGTTGAAGCGTTCGTCTACAGTAGCAGTTTTTATATTTAGGTTACCCTCTGTTCTCTCCTATATTGATAGATGAATCTGTAACTCTAAATCCAACATGGTTTGTAGTAGCTCTTTGAAACTTGACAAAATAAAGGAGTTCTCAGTTTTGTCGCTATGGTTTGTTTCCTCTTCAAGTGGCCCTAGGCACAGACTGTGGAAAAGCACTTTCATTGAGAGGCGTTGCCAAGCTTCTAAGAAATTACGAGTTTCCGAAATACCAGCAAATATTTTTTCACCGAATCTTGATGATACTTGGTGGTAATGATCAGTACACAAATCCCACTTGGCTCACCAAATTTTGTTCTTCTAGGTTGAAGCGTTCGTCTACACTAGCAGTTTTTATATTTATTTTTCCCTCTGTTCTCTCCTATATAGATAAATGAATTTGGAACTCCAAATCCAACATGGTTTGTAGTAGCTCTTTGAAACTTGAAAAAATAACGGAGTTCTCAGTTTTGTCTCTATGGTTTGTTTCCTCTTCAAGTAGCCCTAGGCACAGACTGTGGAAAAGCACTTTCATTGAGAGGGGTTGCCAAGCTTCTAAGAATTTACGAGTTTTCAAAATACCAGCAAATATTTTTTAACCGAATCTTGATCATACTTGGTGGTAATGATCAGTACACAAATCCCACTTGGCTCACCAAATTTTGTTCTTCTAGGTTGAAGCGATCGTCTACAGTAGCAGTTTTTATATTTAGGTTTCCCTCTGTTCTCTCATATATAGATCGATGAATTTGGAACTCTAAATCCAACATGGTTTGTAGTAGCTCTTTGAGACATGACAAAATAAAGAAGTTCTCAGTTTTGTCTCTATGGTTTGTTTCCTCTTCAAGTAGCCCTAGGCACACACTGTGGAAAAGCACTTTCATTGAGATGGGTTGCCAAGCTTCTAAGAAATAACGAGTTTCCGAAATACCAGCAAATATTTATTCACCCAATCTTGATGATACTTGGTGGTAATGATCAGTACACAATTCCCACTTGGCTCACCAAATTTTGTTCTTCTAGGTTGAAGCGTTTGTCTACAGTAGCAGTTTTTATATTTAGGTTTCCCTCTGTTCTCTCCCATATAGATAGATGAATTTGGAACTCTAAATCCAACAAGGTTTGTAGTAGCTCTTTGAAACTTCACAAAATAAAGGAGTTCTCAGTTTTGTCTCTATGGTTTGTTTCCTCTTCAAGTAGCCCTAGGCGCAGACTGTGGAAAAGCACTTTCATTGAGAGGGGTTGCCAACTTCTAAGAAATAACGAGTTTCCGAAATACCAGCATATATTTTTTCACCCAATCTTGATGATACTTGGTGGTAATGATCACTACACAAATCCCACTTTTCTCACAAATTTTGTTCTTCTAGGTTGAAGCGTTCGTCTACAGTAGCAGTTTTTATATTTAGGTTTCCCTCTGTTCTCTAATATATAGATAGATGAATTTGGAACAATAAATCCAACATGGTTTGTAGTAGCTCTTTGAAACTGACATAATAAAGGAGTTCTCAGTTTTGTCTCTATGGTTTGTTTCCTCTTCAAGTAGCCCTAGGCACAGACTGTGGAAAAGCACTTTCATTGAGAGGGGTTGCCAAGCTTTAAGAAATAACGAGTTTCCGAAATACCAGCAAATATTTTTTCACCCAATCTTGACAATACTTGGTGGTAATGATCAGTACACAAATCCCACTTGGCTCACAAAATTTTGTTCTTCTAGGTTGAAGCGTTCGTCTACAGTAGCAGTTTTTATATTTAGGTTTCACTCTGTTCTCTCATATATAGATAGATGAATTTGGAACTCTAAATCCAACATGGTTTGTAGTAGCTCTTTGAAACTTGAAAAAATAAAGGAGTTCTCAGTTTTGTCTCTATGGTTTGTTTCCTCTTCAAGTAGCCCAAGGCACACACTGTGGAAAAGCACTTTCATTGAGAGAGGTTGCCAAGCTTCTAAGAAATAACGAGTTTCCGAAACACCAGCAAATATTTTTTCACCCAATCTTGATGATACTTGGAGGTAATGATCAGTACACATTTCCAACTTGGCTCACCAAATTTTGTTTTTCTAGGTTGAAGCGTTCGTCTACAGTAGCAGTTTTTATATTTAGGTTTCCCTCTGTTCTCTCCCATATAGATAGATGAATTTGGAACTCTAAATCCAACAAGGTTTGTAGTAGCTCTTTGAAACTTGACAAAATAAAGGAGTTCTCAATTTTTTCTCTACGCTTTGTTTCCTCTTCAAGTAGCCCTAGGCACAGACTGTGGAAAAGCACTTTCATTGAGAGGGGTTGCCAAGCTTCTAAGAAATAACGGGTTTCCGAAATACCTGCAAATATTTTTTCACCCAATCTTGATGATACTTGGTGCTAATGATCAGTACACAAATCCCACTTGGCTCACCAAATTTTGTTCTTCTAGGTTGAAGCGTTCGTATACAGTAGCAGTTTTTATATTTAGGTTTCCCTCTGTTCTCTCCTATATAGAAAGATGAATCTGGAACTCTAAATCCAACATGGTTTGTAGTAGCTCTTTGAAACTTGACAAAATAAAGGAGTTCTCAGTTTTGTCGCTATGGTTTGTTTCCTCTTCAACTGGCCCTAGGCAAAGACTGTGGAAAAGCACTTTCATTGAGAGGCGTTGCCAAGCTTCTAAGAAATTACAGTTTCCGAAATACCAGCAAATATTTTTTCACCGAATCTTGATGATACTTGGTGGTAATAATCAGTACACAGATCCCACTTGGCTCACCAAATTTTGTTTTTCTAGGTTGAAGCGTTCGTCTACACTAGCAGTTTTTATATTTATTTTTCCCTCTGTTCTCTCCTATATAGATAGATGAATTTGGAACTCTAAATCCAACATGGTTTGTAGTAGCTCTTTGAAACTTGAAAAAATAACGGAGTTCTCAGTTTTGTCTCTATGGTTTGTTTCCTCTTCAAGTAGCCCTAGGAACAGACTGTGGAAAAGCACTTTCATTGAGAGGGGTTGCCAAGCTTCTAAGAAATTACGAGTTTCCGAAATACCAGCAAATATTTTTTCACCGACTCTTGATCATACTTGGTGGTAATGATCAGTACACAAATCCCACTTGGCTCACCAAATTTTGTTCTTCTAGGTTGAAGCGATCGTCTACAGTAGCAGTTTTTATATTTAGGTTTCCCTCTGTTCTCTCATATATAGATCGATGAATTTGGAACTCTAAATCCAACATGGTTTGTAGTAGCTCTTTGAGATATGACAAAATAAAGAAGTTCTCAGTTTTGTCTCTATGGTTTGTTTCCTCTTCAAGTAGCCCTAGGCACACACTGTGGAAAAGCACTTTCATTGAGATGGGTTGCCAAGCTTCTAAGAAATAACGAGTTTCCGAAATACCAGCAAATATTTATTCATCCAATCTTGATGATACTTGGTGGTAATGATCAGTTCACAATTCCCACTTGGCTCACCAAATTTTGTTCTTCTAGGTTGAAGCGTTCGTCTACAGTAGCAGTTTTTATATTTAGGTTTCCCTCTCTTCTCTCAAATATAGATAGATGAATTTGGAACTCTAAATCGAACATGGTTTGTAGTAGCTCTTTGAAACTTGACAAAATAAAGGAGTTCTCAGTTTTGTCTCTATTATTTGTTTCCTCTTCAAGTAGCCCTAGGCACAGACTGTGGAAAAGCACTTTCATTGAGAGGGGTTGCCAAGCTTCTAAGAAATTACGAGTTTCCGAAATACCAGCAAATATTTTTTCACCAAATCTTGATGATACTTGGTGCTAATGATCAGTACACAAATCCCACTTGGCTCACCAAATTTTGTTCTTCTAGGTTGAAGCGTTCGTCTACAGTAGCAGTTTTTATATTTAGGTTTCACTCTGTTCTCTCCTATATAGAGAGATGAATTTGGAACTATAAATCCAACATGGTTTGTAGTAGCTCTTTGAAACTTGACAAAATAAAGGAGTTCACGGTTTTGTCTCTATGGTTTGTTTCCTCTTCAAGTAGCCCTAGGCACAGACTGTGGTAAAGCACTTTCATTGAGAGGGGTTGCCAAGCTTCTAAGAAATTACGAGTTTCCGAAATACCAGCAAATATTTTTTCACCCAATCTTGATGATACTTGGTGGTAATGATTAGTACACATTTCCAACTTGGCTCACCAAATTTTGTTATTCTAGGTTGAAGCGTTCTTCTACAGTAGCAGTTTTTATATTTAGGTTACCCTCTGTTCTCTCCTATATAGATAGATGAATTTGGAACTCTAAATCCAACATGGTTTTTCGTAGCTCTTTGAAACTTGACCAAATAAATTAGTTCTCAGTTTTGTCTCTATGGTTTGTTTCCTCTTCATGTAGCCCTAGGCACAGACTGTGGAAAAGCACTTTCATTGAAAGGGGTTGCCAAGCTTCTAAGAAATTACGAGTTTCCGAAATACCAGCAAATATTTTTTCACCAAATCTTGATGATACTTCGTGGTAATGATCAGTACACAAATCCCACTTGGCTCACCAAATTTTGTTCTTCTAGGTTGAAGCGTTCGTCTACAGTAGCAGTTTTTATATTTAGGTTTTCCTCTGTTCTCTTATATATAGATAGATGAATTTGGAACTCTAAATCCAACATGGTTTGTAGTAGCTCTTTGAAACTTGACAAAATAAAGGAGTTCTCAGATTTGTCTCTATGGTTTGTTTCCTCTTCAAGTAGCCCTAGGCACAGACTGTGGTACAGCACTTTTATTGAGAGGGGTTGCCAAGCTTTAAGAAATAACGAGTTTCCGAAATACAAGCAAATATTTTTTCACCCAATTTTGATGATACTTGGTGGTAATGATAAGTACACAAATCCCACTTGGCTCACCAAATTTTGTTCTTCTAGGTTGAAGCGTTCGTCTACAGTAGCAGTTTTTATATTTACGTTTCACTCTGTTCTCTCATATATAGATAGATGAATTTGGAACCCTAAATCCAACATGGTTTGTAGTAGCTGTTTGAAACTTGACAAAATAAAGGAGTTCTCAGTTTTGTCTCTATGGTTTGTTTCCTCTTCAAGTAGCCCTAGGCACAGACTGTGGAAAAGCACTTTCATTGAGAGGGGTTGCCAAGCTTCTAAGAAATAACGGGTTTCCGAAATACCAGCAAATATTTTTTCACCCAATCTTGATGATACTTGGAGGTAATGATCAGTACACATTTCCAACTTGGCTCACCAAATTTTGTTATTCTAGGTTGAAGCGTTCGTCTACAGTAGCAGTTTTTATATTTAGGTTTTTCTCTGTTCTCTCCTATATAGATAGATGAATTTGGAACTCTAAATCCAACATGATTTCTAGTAGCTCTTTGAGACATGACAAAATAAAGGAGTTCTCAGTTTTGTTTCTATGGTTTGTTTCCTCTTGAAGTAGCCCTAGGCGCAGACTGTGGAAAAGCACTTTCATTGAGATGGGTTGCCAAGCTTCTAAGAAATAACGAGTTTCCGAAATACCAGCAAATATTTATTCACCCAATCTTGATGATACTTGGTGGTAATGATCAGTACACAAATCAAACTTGGCTCACCAAATTTTGTTCTTCTAGGTTGAAGCGTTCGTCTACAGTAGCAGTTTTTATATTTAGGTTTCCCTCTGTTCTCTCCTATATAGAAAGATGAATTTGGAACTCTAAATCCAACATGGTTTGTAGTAGCTCTTTGAAACTTGACAAAATAAAGGAGTTCTCAGTTTTGTCTCTATGGTTTGTTTCCTCTTCAAGTAGCCCTAGGCGCAGACTGTGGAAAAGCACTTTCATTGAGAGGGGTTGCCAACTTCTAAGAAATAATGAGTTTCCGAAATACCAGCAAATATTTTTTCACCCAATCTTGATGATACTTGGAGCTAACGATCAGTACACATTTCCTGCTTGGCTCACCAAATTTTGTTCTTCTAGGTTGAAGCGTTCATCTACAGTAGCAGTTTTTATATTTTGGTTACCCTCTGTTCTCTCCTATATAGATAGATGAATTTGGAACTCTAAATCCAACATGGTTTGTAGTAGCTCTTTGAAACTTCACCAAATAAAGGAGTTCTCAGTTTTGTCTCTATGGTTTGCTTCCTCTTCATGTAGCCCTAGGCACAGACTGTGGAAAAGCACTTTCATTGAAAGGGTTTGCAAAGCTTCTAAGAAATTACGAGTTTCCGAAATACCAGCAAATATTTTTTCACCCAATCTTGATGATACTTGGTGGTAATGATCAGTACACAAATCCCACTTGGCTCACCAAATTTTGTTCTTCTAGGTTGAAGCGTTCGTCTACAGTAGCAGTTTTTATATTTAGGTTTCCCTCTGTTCTCTAATGTATAGATAGATGAATTTGGAACTCTAAATCCAACATGGTTTGTAGTAGCTCTTTGAAACTGACAAAATAATGGAGTTCTCAGTTTTGTCTCTATGGTTTGTTTCCTCTTCAAGTAGCCCTAGGCACAGACTGTGGAAAAGCACTTTCATTGAGAGGGGTTGCCAAGGTTCTAATAAATAACGAGTTTTCGAAATACCAGCAAATATTTTTTCACCCAATCTTGATAATACTTGGTGGTAATGATCAGTACACAAATCCCACTTGGCTCACCAGATTTTGTTCTTCTAGGTTGAAGCGTTCGTCTACAGTAGCAGTTTTTATATTTAGGTTTCACTCTGTTCTCTCATATATAGATAGATGAATTTGGAACTCTAAATCCAACATGGTTTGTAGTAGCTGTTTGAAACTTGACAAAATAAAAGAGTTCTCAGTTTTGTCTCTATGGTTTGTTTCCTCTTCAAGGAGCCCTAAGCACAGACTGTGGAAAAGCACTTTCATTGAGAGGGGTTGCCAAGCTTCTAAGAAATAACGAGTTTCCGAAATACCAGCAAATATTTTTTCACCCAATCTTGATGAATCTTGGAGGTAATGATCAGTACACATTTCCAACTTGGCTCATAAATTTTGTTCTTCTAGGTTGAAGCGTTCGTCTACAGGAGCAGTTTTTATATTTATTTTTCCCTCTGTTCTCTCCTATATTGATAGATGAATTTGGAAATCTAAATCCAACATGGTTTGTAGTAGCTCTTTGAAACTTGAAAAAATAACGGAGTTCTCAGTTTTGTCTCTATGGTTTGTTTCCTCTTCAAGTAGCCCTAGGCACACACTGTGGAAAAGCACTTTCATTGAGAGATGTTGCCAAGCTTCGAAGAAAAAACGAGTTTCCGAAATACCAGCAAATATTTTTTCACCCAATCTTGATGATACTTGGTGGTAAAGATCAGTACACAAATCCCACTTGGCTCACCAAATTTTGTTCTTCTAGGTTGAAGCTTTCGCCTGCAGTAGCAGTTTTTATATTTATTTTTCCCTCTGTTCTCTCCTATATTGTTAGATGAATTTGGAACTCTAAATCCAACATGGTTTGTAGTAGCTCTTTGAAACTTGAAAAAATAACGGAGTTCTCAGTTTTGTCTCTATGGTTTGTTTCCTCTTCAAGTAGCCCTAGGCACACACTGTGGAAAAGCACTTTCATTGAGAGATGTTGCCAAGCTTCTAAGAAAAAACGAGTTTCCGAAATACCAGCAAATATTTTTTCACCCAATCTTGATGATACTTGGTGGTAATGATCAGTACACAAATCCCACTTGGCTTACCAAATTTTGTTCTTCTAGGTTGAAGCGTTCGTCTACAGTAGCAGTTTTTATATTTAGGGTTCCCTCTGTTCTCTCCTATATAGATAGATGACTTTGGAACTCTAAATCCAACATGGTTTGTAGTAGCTGTTTGAAACTTGACAAAATAAAGGAATTCTCAGTTTTGTCTCTATGGTTTGTTTCCTCTTCAAGTAGCCCTAGGCGCAGACTGTGGAAAAGCACTTTCACTGAGAGGGGTTGCCAACTTCTAAGAAATAATGAGTTTCCGAAATACCAGCAAATATTTTTTCACCCAATCTTGATGATACTTGGTGGTAATGATCAGTACACAAATCCCACTTGGCTCACCAAATTTTGTTCTTCTAGGTTGAAGCGTTCGTCTACAGTAGCAGTTTTTATATTTAGGTTTCACTCTGTTCTCTCATATATAGATAGATGAATTTGGAACTCTAAATCCAACATGGTTTGTAGTAGCTGTTTGAAACTTAACAAAATAAAGGAGTTCTCAGTTTTGTCTCTATGGTTTGTTTCCTCTTCAAGTAGCCCTAGGCACAGACTGTGGAAAAGCACTTTCATTGAGAGTGGTTGCCAAGCTTCTAAGAAATAACGAGTTTCCGAAATACCAGCAAATACTTTTTCACCCAATCTTGATGATACTTGGAGGTAATGATCAGTACACATTTCCAACTTGGCTCACCAAATTTTGTTCCTCTAGGTTGAAGCGTTCGTCTACAGTAACATTTTTTATATTTATTTTTCCCTCTGTTCTCTCCTATATTGATAGATGAATTTGGAACTCTAAATCCAACATGGTTTGTAGTAGCTCTTTGAAACTTGAAAAAATAACGGAGTTCTCAGTTTTGTCTCTATGGTTTGTTTCCTCTTCAAGTAGCCCTAGGCACACACTGTGGAAAAGCACTTTCATTGAGAGATGTTGCCAAGCTTCTAAGAAAAAACGAGTTTCCGAAATACCAGCAAATATTTTTTCACCCAATCTTGATAATACTTGGTGGTAATGATTAGTACACAAATCCCACTTGGCTCACCAAATTTTGTTCTTCTAGGTTGAAGCGTTCGTCTACAGTAGCAGTTTTTATATTTAGGTTTCACTCCTTTCTCTCATATATAGATAGATGAATTTGGAACTCTAAATCCAACATGGTTTGTAGTAGCTGTTTGAAACTTGACAAAATAAAGGAGTTCTCAGTTTTGTCTCTATGGTTTGTTTCCTCTTCAAGTAGCCCTAGGCACAGACTGTGGAAAAGCACTTTCATTGAGAGGGGTTGCCAAGCTTCTAAGAAATAACGAGTTTCCGAAATACCAGCAAATATTTTTTCACCCAATCTTGATGATACGTGGAGGTAATGATCAGTACACATTTCCAACTTGGCTCACCAAATTTTGTTCTTCTAGGTTGAAGCGTTCGTCTACAGTAGCAGTTTTTATATTTATTTTTCCCTCTGTTCTCTCCTATATTGATAGATGAATTTGGAACTCTAAATCCAACATGGTTTGTAGTAGCTCTTTGAAACTTTAAAAAATAACGAAGTTCTCAGTTTTGTCTCTATGGTTTGTTTCCTCTTCAAGTAGCCCTAGGCACACACTGTGGAAAAGCACTTTCATTGAGAGATGTTGCCAAGCTTCTAAGAAAAAACGAGTTTCCGAAATACCAGCAAATATTTTTTCACCCAATCTTGATGATACTTGGAGCTAACGATCAGTACACATTTCCCACTTGGCTCACCAAATTTTGTTCTTCAAGGTTGAAGCGTTCTTCTACAGTAGCAGTTTTTATATTTTGGTTTCCCTTGTTCTCTCCTATATAGATAGATGAATTTGGAACTCTAAATCCAACATGGTTTGTAGTAGCTCTCTGAAACTTCACCAAATAAAGGAGTTCTTAGTTTTGTCTCTATGGTTTGCTTCCTCTTCATGTAGCCCTAGGCACAGACTGTGGAAAAGCACTTTCATTGAAAGGGTTTGCCAAGCTTCTAAGAAATTACGAGTTTCCGAAATACCAGCAAATATTTTTTCACCCAATCTTGATGATACTTGGTGGTAATGATCAGTACACAAATCCCACTTGGCTCACCAAATTTTGTTCTTCTAGGTTGAAGCGTTCGTCTACAGTAGCAGTTTTTATATTTAGGTTTCCATCTGTTCTCTAATGTATAGATAGATGAATTTGGAACTCTAAATCCAACGTGGTTTTAGTAGCTCTTTGAAACTGACAAAATAAAGGACTTCTCAGTTTTGTCTCTATAGTTTGTTTCCTCTTCAAGTAGCCCTAGGCACAGACTGTGGAAAAGCACTTTCATTTGGAGCGGTTGCCAATCTTCTAATAAATAACGAGTTTCCGAAATACCAGCAAATATTTTTTCACCCAATCTTGATAATACTTGGTGGTAATGATCAGTACACGAATCCCACTTGGCTCACCAAATTTTGTTCTTCTAGGTTGAAGCGTTCGTCTACAGTAGCAGTTTTTATATTTAGGTTTCACTCTGTTCTCTCATATATAGATAGATGAATTTGGAACTCTAAATCCAACATGGTTTGTAGTAGCTGTTTGAAACTTAACAAAATAAAGGAGTTCTCAGTTTTGTCTCTATGGTTTGTTTCCTCTTCAAGTAGCCCTAGGCACAGACTGTGGAAAAGCACTTTCATTGTGAGGGGTTGCCAAGCTTCAAAGAAATAACGAGTTTCCGAAATACCAGCAAATATTTTTTCACCCAATCTTGATGATACTTGGAGGTAATGATCAGTACACATTTCCAACTTGGCTCACCAAACTTTGTTATTCTAGGTTGAAGCGTTCGTCTACAGTAGCAGTTTTTATATTTAGGTTACCCTCTGTTCTCTCCTATATTGATAGATGAATCTGTAACTCTAAATCCAACATGGTTTGTAGTAGCTCTTTGAAACTTGACAAAATAAAGGAGTTCTCAGTTTTGTCGCTATGGTTTGTTTCCTCTTCAAGTGGCCCTAGGCACAGACTGTGGAAAAGCACTTTCATTGAGAGGCGTTGCCAAGCTTCTAAGAAATTACGAGTTTCCGAAATACCAGCAAATATTTTTTCACCGAATCTTGATGATACTTGGTGGTAATGATCAGTACACAAATCCCACTTGGCTCACCAAATTTTGTTCTTCTAGGTTGAAGCGTTCGTCTACACTAGCAGTTTTTATATTTATTTTTCCCTCTGTTCTCTCCTATATAGATAAATGAATTTGGAACTCCAAATCCAACATGGTTTGTAGTAGCTCTTTGAAACTTGAAAAAATAACGGAGTTCTCAGTTTTGTCTCTATGGTTTGTTTCCTCTTCAAGTAGCCCTAGGCACAGACTGTGGAAAAGCACTTTCATTGAGAGGGGTTGCCAAGCTTCTAAGAATTTACGAGTTTTCAAAATACCAGCAAATATTTTTTAACCGAATCTTGATCATACTTGGTGGTAATGATCAGTACACAAATCCCACTTGGCTCACCAAATTTTGTTCTTCTAGGTTGAAGCGATCGTCTACAGTAGCAGTTTTTATATTTAGGTTTCCCTCTGTTCTCTCATATATAGATCGATGAATTTGGAACTCTAAATCCAACATGGTTTGTAGTAGCTCTTTGAGACATGACAAAATAAAGAAGTTCTCAGTTTTGTCTCTATGGTTTGTTTCCTCTTCAAGTAGCCCTAGGCACACACTGTGGAAAAGCACTTTCATTGAGATGGGTTGCCAAGCTTCTAAGAAATAACGAGTTTCCGAAATACCAGCAAATATTTATTCACCCAATCTTGATGATACTTGGTGGTAATGATCAGTACACAATTCCCACTTGGCTCACCAAATTTTGTTCTTCTAGGTTGAAGCGTTTGTCTACAGTAGCAGTTTTTATATTTAGGTTTCCCTCTGTTCTCTCCCATATAGATAGATGAATTTGGAACTCTAAATCCAACAAGGTTTGTAGTAGCTCTTTGAAACTTCACAAAATAAAGGAGTTCTCAGTTTTGTCTCTATGGTTTGTTTCCTCTTCAAGTAGCCCTAGGCGCAGACTGTGGAAAAGCACTTTCATTGAGAGGGGTTGCCAACTTCTAAGAAATAACGAGTTTCCGAAATACCAGCATATATTTTTTCACCCAATCTTGATGATACTTGGTGGTAATGATCACTACACAAATCCCACTTTTCTCACAAATTTTGTTCTTCTAGGTTGAAGCGTTCGTCTACAGTAGCAGTTTTTATATTTAGGTTTCCCTCTGTTCTCTAATATATAGATAGATGAATTTGGAACAATAAATCCAACATGGTTTGTAGTAGCTCTTTGAAACTGACATAATAAAGGAGTTCTCAGTTTTGTCTCTATGGTTTGTTTCCTCTTCAAGTAGCCCTAGGCACAGACTGTGGAAAAGCACTTTCATTGAGAGGGGTTGCCAAGCTTTAAGAAATAACGAGTTTCCGAAATACCAGCAAATATTTTTTCACCCAATCTTGACAATACTTGGTGGTAATGATCAGTACACAAATCCCACTTGGCTCACAAAATTTTGTTCTTCTAGGTTGAAGCGTTCGTCTACAGTAGCAGTTTTTATATTTAGGTTTCACTCTGTTCTCTCATATATAGATAGATGAATTTGGAACTCTAAATCCAACATGGTTTGTAGTAGCTCTTTGAAACTTGAAAAAATAAAGGAGTTCTCAGTTTTGTCTCTATGGTTTGTTTCCTCTTCAAGTAGCCCAAGGCACACACTGTGGAAAAGCACTTTCATTGAGAGAGGTTGCCAAGCTTCTAAGAAATAACGAGTTTCCGAAACACCAGCAAATATTTTTTCACCCAATCTTGATGATACTTGGAGGTAATGATCAGTACACATTTCCAACTTGGCTCACCAAATTTTGTTTTTCTAGGTTGAAGCGTTCGTCTACAGTAGCAGTTTTTATATTTAGGTTTCCCTCTGTTCTCTCCCATATAGATAGATGAATTTGGAACTCTAAATCCAACAAGGTTTGTAGTAGCTCTTTGAAACTTGACAAAATAAAGGAGTTCTCAATTTTTTCTCTACGCTTTGTTTCCTCTTCAAGTAGCCCTAGGCACAGACTGTGGAAAAGCACTTTCATTGAGAGGGGTTGCCAAGCTTCTAAGAAATAACGAGTTTCCGAAATACCTGCAAATATTTTTTCACCCAATCTTGATGATACTTGGTGCTAATGATCAGTACACAAATCCCACTTGGCTCACCAAATTTTGTTCTTCTAGGTTGAAGCGTTCGTATACAGTAGCAGTTTTTATATTTAGGTTTCCCTCTGTTCTCTCCTATATAGAAAGATGAATCTGGAACTCTAAATCCAACATGGTTTGTAGTAGCTCTTTGAAACTTGACAAAATAAAGGAGTTCTCAGTTTTGTCGCTATGGTTTGTTTCCTCTTCAACTGGCCCTAGGCAAAGACTGTGGAAAAGCACTTTCATTGAGAGGCGTTGCCAAGCTTCTAAGAAATTACAGTTTCCGAAATACCAGCAAATATTTTTTCACCGAATCTTGATGATACTTGGTGGTAATAATCAGTACACAGATCCCACTTGGCTCACCAAATTTTGTTTTTCTAGGTTGAAGCGTTCGTCTACACTAGCAGTTTTTATATTTATTTTTCCCTCTGTTCTCTCCTATATAGATAGATGAATTTGGAACTCTAAATCCAACATGGTTTGTAGTAGCTCTTTGAAACTTGAAAAAATAACGGAGTTCTCAGTTTTGTCTCTATGGTTTGTTTCCTCTTCAAGTAGCCCTAGGAACAGACTGTGGAAAAGCACTTTCATTGAGAGGGGTTGCCAAGCTTCTAAGAAATTACGAGTTTCCGAAATACCAGCAAATATTTTTTCACCGACTCTTGATCATACTTGGTGGTAATGATCAGTACACAAATCCCACTTGGCTCACCAAATTTTGTTCTTCTAGGTTGAAGCGATCGTCTACAGTAGCAGTTTTTATATTTAGGTTTCCCTCTGTTCTCTCATATATAGATCGATGAATTTGGAACTCTAAATCCAACATGGTTTGTAGTAGCTCTTTGAGATATGACAAAATAAAGAAGTTCTCAGTTTTGTCTCTATGGTTTGTTTCCTCTTCAAGTAGCCCTAGGCACACACTGTGGAAAAGCACTTTCATTGAGATGGGTTGCCAAGCTTCTAAGAAATAACGAGTTTCCGAAATACCAGCAAATATTTATTCATCCAATCTTGATGATACTTGGTGGTAATGATCAGTTCACAATTCCCACTTGGCTCACCAAATTTTGTTCTTCTAGGTTGAAGCGTTCGTCTACAGTAGCAGTTTTTATATTTAGGTTTCCCTCTCTTCTCTCAAATATAGATAGATGAATTTGGAACTCTAAATCGAACATGGTTTGTAGTAGCTCTTTGAAACTTGACAAAATAAAGGAGTTCTCAGTTTTGTCTCTATTATTTGTTTCCTCTTCAAGTAGCCCTAGGCACAGACTGTGGAAAAGCACTTTCATTGAGAGGGGTTGCCAAGCTTCTAAGAAATTACGAGTTTCCGAAATACCAGCAAATATTTTTTCACCAAATCTTGATGATACTTGGTGCTAATGATCAGTACACAAATCCCACTTGGCTCACCAAATTTTGTTCTTCTAGGTTGAAGCGTTCGTCTACAGTAGCAGTTTTTATATTTAGGTTTCACTCTGTTCTCTCCTATATAGAGAGATGAATTTGGAACTATAAATCCAACATGGTTTGTAGTAGCTCTTTGAAACTTGACAAAATAAAGGAGTTCACGGTTTTGTCTCTATGGTTTGTTTCCTCTTCAAGTAGCCCTAGGCACAGACTGTGGTAAAGCACTTTCATTGAGAGGGGTTGCCAAGCTTCTAAGAAATTACGAGTTTCCGAAATACCAGCAAATATTTTTTCACCCAATCTTGATGATACTTGGTGGTAATGATTAGTACACATTTCCAACTTGGCTCACCAAATTTTGTTATTCTAGGTTGAAGCGTTCTTCTACAGTAGCAGTTTTTATATTTAGGTTACCCTCTGTTCTCTCCTATATAGATAGATGAATTTGGAACTCTAAATCCAACATGGTTTTTCGTAGCTCTTTGAAACTTGACCAAATAAATTAGTTCTCAGTTTTGTCTCTATGGTTTGTTTCCTCTTCATGTAGCCCTAGGCACAGACTGTGGAAAAGCACTTTCATTGAAAGGGGTTGCCAAGCTTCTAAGAAATTACGAGTTTCCGAAATACCAGCAAATATTTTTTCACCAAATCTTGATGATACTTCGTGGTAATGATCAGTACACAAATCCCACTTGGCTCACCAAATTTTGTTCTTCTAGGTTGAAGCGTTCGTCTACAGTAGCAGTTTTTATATTTAGGTTTTCCTCTGTTCTCTTATATATAGATAGATGAATTTGGAACTCTAAATCCAACATGGTTTGTAGTAGCTCTTTGAAACTTGACAAAATAAAGGAGTTCTCAGATTTGTCTCTATGGTTTGTTTCCTCTTCAAGTAGCCCTAGGCACAGACTGTGGTACAGCACTTTTATTGAGAGGGGTTGCCAAGCTTTAAGAAATAACGAGTTTCCGAAATACAAGCAAATATTTTTTCACCCAATTTTGATGATACTTGGTGGTAATGATAAGTACACAAATCCCACTTGGCTCACCAAATTTTGTTCTTCTAGGTTGAAGCGTTCGTCTACAGTAGCAGTTTTTATATTTACGTTTCACTCTGTTCTCTCATATATAGATAGATGAATTTGGAACCCTAAATCCAACATGGTTTGTAGTAGCTGTTTGAAACTTGACAAAATAAAGGAGTTCTCAGTTTTGTCTCTATGGTTTGTTTCCTCTTCAAGTAGCCCTAGGCACAGACTGTGGAAAAGCACTTTCATTGAGAGGGGTTGCCAAGCTTCTAAGAAATAACGGGTTTCCGAAATACCAGCAAATATTTTTTCACCCAATCTTGATGATACTTGGAGGTAATGATCAGTACACATTTCCAACTTGGCTCACCAAATTTTGTTATTCTAGGTTGAAGCGTTCGTCTACAGTAGCAGTTTTTATATTTAGGTTTTTCTCTGTTCTCTCCTATATAGATAGATGAATTTGGAACTCTAAATCCAACATGATTTCTAGTAGCTCTTTGAGACATGACAAAATAAAGGAGTTCTCAGTTTTGTTTCTATGGTTTGTTTCCTCTTGAAGTAGCCCTAGGCGCAGACTGTGGAAAAGCACTTTCATTGAGATGGGTTGCCAAGCTTCTAAGAAATAACGAGTTTCCGAAATACCAGCAAATATTTATTCACCCAATCTTGATGATACTTGGTGGTAATGATCAGTACACAAATCAAACTTGGCTCACCAAATTTTGTTCTTCTAGGTTGAAGCGTTCGTCTACAGTAGCAGTTTTTATATTTAGGTTTCCCTCTGTTCTCTCCTATATAGAAAGATGAATTTGGAACTCTAAATCCAACATGGTTTGTAGTAGCTCTTTGAAACTTGACAAAATAAAGGAGTTCTCAGTTTTGTCTCTATGGTTTGTTTCCTCTTCAAGTAGCCCTAGGCGCAGACTGTGGAAAAGCACTTTCATTGAGAGGGGTTGCCAACTTCTAAGAAATAATGAGTTTCCGAAATACCAGCAAATATTTTTTCACCCAATCTTGATGATACTTGGAGCTAACGATCAGTACACATTTCCTGCTTGGCTCACCAAATTTTGTTCTTCTAGGTTGAAGCGTTCATCTACAGTAGCAGTTTTTATATTTTGGTTACCCTCTGTTCTCTCCTATATAGATAGATGAATTTGGAACTCTAAATCCAACATGGTTTGTAGTAGCTCTTTGAAACTTCACCAAATAAAGGAGTTCTCAGTTTTGTCTCTATGGTTTGCTTCCTCTTCATGTAGCCCTAGGCACAGACTGTGGAAAAGCACTTTCATTGAAAGGGTTTGCAAAGCTTCTAAGAAATTACGAGTTTCCGAAATACCAGCAAATATTTTTTCACCCAATCTTGATGATACTTGGTGGTAATGATCAGTACACAAATCCCACTTGGCTCACCAAATTTTGTTCTTCTAGGTTGAAGCGTTCGTCTACAGTAGCAGTTTTTATATTTAGGTTTCCCTCTGTTCTCTAATGTATAGATAGATGAATTTGGAACTCTAAATCCAACATGGTTTGTAGTAGCTCTTTGAAACTGACAAAATAATGGAGTTCTCAGTTTTGTCTCTATGGTTTGTTTCCTCTTCAAGTAGCCCTAGGCACAGACTGTGGAAAAGCACTTTCATTGAGAGGGGTTGCCAAGGTTCTAATAAATAACGAGTTTTCGAAATACCAGCAAATATTTTTTCACCCAATCTTGATAATACTTGGTGGTAATGATCAGTACACAAATCCCACTTGGCTCACCAGATTTTGTTCTTCTAGGTTGAAGCGTTCGTCTACAGTAGCAGTTTTTATATTTAGGTTTCACTCTGTTCTCTCATATATAGATAGATGAATTTGGAACTCTAAATCCAACATGGTTTGTAGTAGCTGTTTGAAACTTGACAAAATAAAAGAGTTCTCAGTTTTGTCTCTATGGTTTGTTTCCTCTTCAAGGAGCCCTAAGCACAGACTGTGGAAAAGCACTTTCATTGAGAGGGGTTGCCAAGCTTCTAAGAAATAACGAGTTTCCGAAATACCAGCAAATATTTTTTCACCCAATCTTGATGAATCTTGGAGGTAATGATCAGTACACATTTCCAACTTGGCTCATAAATTTTGTTCTTCTAGGTTGAAGCGTTCGTCTACAGGAGCAGTTTTTATATTTATTTTTCCCTCTGTTCTCTCCTATATTGATAGATGAATTTGGAAATCTAAATCCAACATGGTTTGTAGTAGCTCTTTGAAACTTGAAAAAATAACGGAGTTCTCAGTTTTGTCTCTATGGTTTGTTTCCTCTTCAAGTAGCCCTAGGCACACACTGTGGAAAAGCACTTTCATTGAGAGATGTTGCCAAGCTTCGAAGAAAAAACGAGTTTCCGAAATACCAGCAAATATTTTTTCACCCAATCTTGATGATACTTGGTGGTAAAGATCAGTACACAAATCCCACTTGGCTCACCAAATTTTGTTCTTCTAGGTTGAAGCTTTCGCCTGCAGTAGCAGTTTTTATATTTATTTTTCCCTCTGTTCTCTCCTATATTGTTAGATGAATTTGGAACTCTAAATCCAACATGGTTTGTAGTAGCTCTTTGAAACTTGAAAAAATAACGGAGTTCTCAGTTTTGTCTCTATGGTTTGTTTCCTCTTCAAGTAGCCCTAGGCACACACTGTGGAAAAGCACTTTCATTGAGAGATGTTGCCAAGCTTCTAAGAAAAAACGAGTTTCCGAAATACCAGCAAATATTTTTTCACCCAATCTTGATGATACTTGGTGGTAATGATCAGTACACAAATCCCACTTGGCTTACCAAATTTTGTTCTTCTAGGTTGAAGCGTTCGTCTACAGTAGCAGTTTTTATATTTAGGGTTCCCTCTGTTCTCTCCTATATAGATAGATGACTTTGGAACTCTAAATCCAACATGGTTTGTAGTAGCTGTTTGAAACTTGACAAAATAAAGGAATTCTCAGTTTTGTCTCTATGGTTTGTTTCCTCTTCAAGTAGCCCTAGGCGCAGACTGTGGAAAAGCACTTTCACTGAGAGGGGTTGCCAACTTCTAAGAAATAATGAGTTTCCGAAATACCAGCAAATATTTTTTCACCCAATCTTGATGATACTTGGTGGTAATGATCAGTACACAAATCCCACTTGGCTCACCAAATTTTGTTCTTCTAGGTTGAAGCGTTCGTCTACAGTAGCAGTTTTTATATTTAGGTTTCACTCTGTTCTCTCATATATAGATAGATGAATTTGGAACTCTAAATCCAACATGGTTTGTAGTAGCTGTTTGAAACTTAACAAAATAAAGGAGTTCTCAGTTTTGTCTCTATGGTTTGTTTCCTCTTCAAGTAGCCCTAGGCACAGACTGTGGAAAAGCACTTTCATTGAGAGTGGTTGCCAAGCTTCTAAGAAATAACGAGTTTCCGAAATACCAGCAAATACTTTTTCACCCAATCTTGATGATACTTGGAGGTAATGATCAGTACACATTTCCAACTTGGCTCACCAAATTTTGTTCCTCTAGGTTGAAGCGTTCGTCTACAGTAACATTTTTTATATTTATTTTTCCCTCTGTTCTCTCCTATATTGATAGATGAATTTGGAACTCTAAATCCAACATGGTTTGTAGTAGCTCTTTGAAACTTGAAAAAATAACGGAGTTCTCAGTTTTGTCTCTATGGTTTGTTTCCTCTTCAAGTAGCCCTAGGCACACACTGTGGAAAAGCACTTTCATTGAGAGATGTTGCCAAGCTTCTAAGAAAAAACGAGTTTCCGAAATACCAGCAAATATTTTTTCACCCAATCTTGATAATACTTGGTGGTAATGATTAGTACACAAATCCCACTTGGCTCACCAAATTTTGTTCTTCTAGGTTGAAGCGTTCGTCTACAGTAGCAGTTTTTATATTTAGGTTTCACTCCTTTCTCTCATATATAGATAGATGAATTTGGAACTCTAAATCCAACATGGTTTGTAGTAGCTGTTTGAAACTTGACAAAATAAAGGAGTTCTCAGTTTTGTCTCTATGGTTTGTTTCCTCTTCAAGTAGCCCTAGGCACAGACTGTGGAAAAGCACTTTCATTGAGAGGGGTTGCCAAGCTTCTAAGAAATAACGAGTTTCCGAAATACCAGCAAATATTTTTTCACCCAATCTTGATGATACGTGGAGGTAATGATCAGTACACATTTCCAACTTGGCTCACCAAATTTTGTTCTTCTAGGTTGAAGCGTTCGTCTACAGTAGCAGTTTTTATATTTATTTTTCCCTCTGTTCTCTCCTATATTGATAGATGAATTTGGAACTCTAAATCCAACATGGTTTGTAGTAGCTCTTTGAAACTTTAAAAAATAACGAAGTTCTCAGTTTTGTCTCTATGGTTTGTTTCCTCTTCAAGTAGCCCTAGGCACACACTGTGGAAAAGCACTTTCATTGAGAGATGTTGCCAAGCTTCTAAGAAAAAACGAGTTTCCGAAATACCAGCAAATATTTTTTCACCCAATCTTGATGATACTTGGAGCTAACGATCAGTACACATTTCCCACTTGGCTCACCAAATTTTGTTCTTCAAGGTTGAAGCGTTCTTCTACAGTAGCAGTTTTTATATTTTGGTTTCCCTTGTTCTCTCCTATATAGATAGATGAATTTGGAACTCTAAATCCAACATGGTTTGTAGTAGCTCTCTGAAACTTCACCAAATAAAGGAGTTCTTAGTTTTGTCTCTATGGTTTGCTTCCTCTTCATGTAGCCCTAGGCACAGACTGTGGAAAAGCACTTTCATTGAAAGGGTTTGCCAAGCTTCTAAGAAATTACGAGTTTCCGAAATACCAGCAAATATTTTTTCACCCAATCTTGATGATACTTGGTGGTAATGATCAGTACACAAATCCCACTTGGCTCACCAAATTTTGTTCTTCTAGGTTGAAGCGTTCGTCTACAGTAGCAGTTTTTATATTTAGGTTTCCATCTGTTCTCTAATGTATAGATAGATGAATTTGGAACTCTAAATCCAACGTGGTTTTAGTAGCTCTTTGAAACTGACAAAATAAAGGACTTCTCAGTTTTGTGTCTCTATGGTTTGTTTCCTCTTCAAGTAACCCTAGGCACAGACTGTGGAAATGCACTTTCATTGAGAGGGGTTGCCAAGCTTCTAAGAAATTACGAGTTTCCGAAATACCAGCAAATATTCTTTCACCGAATCTTGATGATCCTTGGTGGTAAAGATCAGTACACAAATCCCACTTGGCTCACCAAATTTTGTTCTTCTAGGTTGAAGCTTTCGCCTACAGTAGCAGTTTTTATATTTATTTTTCCCTCTGTTCTCTCCTATATTGTTAGATGAATTTGGAACTCTAAATCCAACATGGTTTGTAGTAGCTCTTTGAAACTTGAAAAAATAACGGAGTTCTCAGTTTTGTCTCTATGGTTTGTTTCCTCTTCAAGTAGCCCTAGGCACACACTGTGGAAAAGCACTTTCATTGAGAGATGTTGCCAAGCTTCTAAGAAAAAACGAGTTTCCGAAATACCAGCAAATATTTTTTCACCCAATCTTGATGATACTTGGTGGTAATGATCAGTACACAAATCCCACTTGGCTCACCAAATTTTGTTCTTCTAGGTTGAAGCGTTCGTCTACAGTAGAGGTCTTTATATTTAGGTTTCCCACTGTTCTCTCCTATATAGATAGATGACTTTGGAACTCTAAATCCAACATGGTTTGTAGTAGCTGTTTGAAACTTGACAAAATAAAGGAATTCTCAGTTTTGTCTCTATGGTTTGTTTCCTCTTCAAGTAGCCCTAGGCGCAGACTGTGGAAAAGCACTTTCATTGAGAGGGGTTGCCAACTTCTAAGAAATAATGAGTTTCCGAAATACCAGCAAATATTTTTTCACCCAATCTTGATAATACTTGGTGGTAATGATCAGTACACAAATCCCACTTGGCTCACCAAATTTTGTTCTTCTAGGTGGAAGCGTTCGTCTACAGTAGCAGTTTTTATATTTAGGTTTCACTCTGTTCTCTCATATATAGATAGATGAATTTGGAACTCTAAATCCAACATGGTTTGTAGTAGCTGTTTGAAACTTAACAAAATAAAGGAGTTCTCAGTTTTGTCTCTATGGTTTGTTTCCTCTTCAAGTAGCCCTAGGCACAGACTGTGGAAAAACACTTTCATTGAGAGGGGTTGCCAAGCTTCTAAGAAATAACGAGTTTCCGAAATACCAGCAAATACTTTTTCACCCAATCTTGATGATACTTGGAGGTAATGATCAGTACACATTTCCAACTTGGCTCACCAAATTTTGTTCTTCTAGGTTGAAGCGTTCGTCTACAGTAACATTTTTTATATTTATTTTTCCCTCTGTTCTCTCCTATATTGATAGATGAATTTGGAACTCTAAATCCAACATGGTTTGTAGTAGCTCTTTGAAACTATAAAAAATAACGGAGTTCTCAGTTTTGTCTCTATGGTTTGTTTCCTCTTCAAGTAGCCCTAGGCACACACTGTGGAAAAGCACTTTCATTGAGAGATGTTGCCAAGCTTCTAAGAAAAAACGAGTTTCCGAAATACCAGCAAATATTTTTTCACCCAATCTTGATGATACTTGGTGCTAATGATCAGTACACAAATCCCACTTGGCTTACCAAATTTTCTTCTTCTAGGTTGAAGCGTTCGTCTACAGTAGCAATTTTTATATTTAGGTTTCACTCTGTTCTCTCATATATAGATAGATGAATTTGGAACTCTAAATCCAACATGGTTTGTAGTAGCTGTTTGAAACTTGACAAAATAAAGGAGTTCTCAGTTTTGTCTCTATGGTTTGTTTCCTCTTCAAGTAGCCCTAGGAACAGACTGTGGAAAAGCACTTTCATTGAGAGGGGTTGCCAAGCTTCTAAGAAATAACGAGTTTCCGAAATATCAGCAAATATTTTTTCACCGAATCTTAATGATACTTGGAGGTAATGATCAGTACACGTTTCCAAACTGGCTCACCAAATTTTGTTATTCTAGGTTGAAGCGTTCGTCTACAGTAGCAGTTTTTATATTTATTTTTCCCTCTGTTCTCTCCTATATTGATAGATGAATTTGGAACTCTAAATCCAACATGGTTTGTAGTAGCTCTTTGAAACTTTAAAAAATAACGGAGTTCTCAGTTTTGTCTCTATGGTTTGTTTCCTCTTCAAGTAGCCCTAGGCACACACTGTGGAAAAGCACTTTCATTGAGAGATGTTGCCAAGCTTCTAAGAAAAAACGAGTTTCCGAAATACCAGGAAATATTTTTTCACCCAATCTTGATGATACTTGGTGGTAATGATCACTACACAAATCCCACTTGGCTCACCAAATTTGGTTCTTCTAGGTTGAAGCGTTCGTCTACAGTAGCAGTTTTTATATTTAGGTTTCACTCTGTTCTCTCATATATAGATAGATGAATTTGTAACTCTAAATCCAACATGGTTTGTAGTAGCTGTTTGAAACTTGACAAAATAAAAGAGTTCTCAGTTTTGTCTCTATGGTTTGTTTCCTCTTCAAGGAGCCCTAGGCACAGACTGTGGAAAAGCACTTTCATTGAGAGGGGTTGCCAAGCTTCTAAGAAATAACGAGTTTCCGAAATACCAGCAAATATTTTTTCACCCAATCTTTATGAATCTTACAGGTAATGATCAGTACACATTTCCAACTTGGCTCACCAAATTTTGTTCTTCTAGGTTGAAGCGTTCGTCTACAGTAGCAGTTTTTATATTTATTTTTCCCTCTGTTCTCTCCTATATTGATAGATGAATTTGGAACTCTAAATCCAACATGGTTTGTAGTAGCTCTTTGAAACTTGAAAAAATAACGCAGTTCTCAGTTTTGTCTCTATGGTTTGTTTCCTCTTCAAGTAGCCCTAGGCACACACTGTGGAAAAGCACTTTCATTGAGAGATTTTGAAAAGCTTCTAAGAAAAAACGAGTTTCCAAAATAACAGCAAATATTTTTTCACCCAATCTTGATGATACTTGGTGGTAATGATCAGTACTCAAATCCCACTTGGCTTACCAAATTTTGTTCTTCTAGGTTGAAGCGTTCGTCTACAGTAGCAGTTTTTATATTTAGGTTTCACTCTGTTCTCTCATATGTAGATAGATGAATTTGGAACTCTAAATCTAACAAGGTTTGTAGTAGCTGTTTGAAACTTGAAAAATAAAGGAGTTCTCAGTTTTGTCTCTATGGTTTGTTTCCTCTTCAAGTAGCCCTAGGCACAGACTGTGGAAAAGAACTTTCATTGAGAGGGGTTGCCAAGCTTCTAAGAAATAACGAGTTTCCGAAATACCAGCAAATATTTTTTCACCCTATCTTGATGATACTTGGAGGTAATGATCAGTACACATTTCCAACTTGGCTCACCAAATTTTGTTATTCTAGGTTGAAGCGTTCGTCTACAGTAGCAGTTTTTATATTTAGGTTACCCTCTGTTCTCTCCTATATAGATAGATGAATTTGGAACTCTAAATCCAACATGGTTTGTAGTAGCTCTTTGAAACTTGACAAAATAAAGGAGTTCTCAGTTTTGTCTCTATGGTTTGTTTCCTCTTCAAGTAACCCTAGGCACAGAATGTGGAAAAGCACTTTCATTGAGAGGGCTTGTCAAGCTTCTAAGAAATTACGAGTTTCCGAAATACCAGCAAATATTTATTCACCGAATCTTGATGATACTTGGTGGTAACGATCAGTACACAAATCCCACTTGGCTCACCAAATTTTGTTCTTCTAGGTTGAAGCGTTCGTCTACAGTAGCAGTTTTTATATTTATGTTTCCCTCTGTTCACTAATGTATAGATAGATGAATTTGGAACTCTAAATCCAACATGGTTTGTAGTAGCTCTTTGAAACTGACAAAATAAAGGAGTTCTCAGTTTTGTCTCTATTTTTTGTTTCCTCTTCAAGTAGCCCTAGGCACAGACTGTGGAAAAGCACTTTCATTGAGAGGGGTTGCCAAGATTCTAATAAATAACGAGTTTTCGAAATACCAGCAAATATTTTTTCACCCAATCTTGATAATACTTGGTGGTAATGATCAGTACACAAATCCCACTTGGCTCACCAAATTTTGTTCTTCTAGGTTGAAGCGTTCGTCTACAGTAGCAGTTTTTATATTTAGGTTTCACTCTGTTCTCTCATATATAGATAGATGAATTTGGAACTCAAAATCCAACATGGTTTGTAGTAGCTGTTTGAAACTTGACAAAATAAAAGATTTCTCAGTTTTGTCTCTATGGTTTGTTTCCTCTTCAAGGAGCCCTAGGCACAGACTGTGGAAAAGCACTTTCATTGAGAGGGGTTGCCAAGCTTCTAAGAAATAACGAGTTTCCGAAATACCAGCAAATATTTTTTCACCCAATCTTGATGAATCTTAGAGGTAATGATCAGTACACATTTCCAACTTGGCTCACCAAATTTTGTTCTTCTAGGTTGAAGCGTTCGTCTACAGTAGCAGTTTTTATATTTATTTTTCCCTCTGTTCTCTCCTATATTGATAGATGAATTTGGAACTCTAAATCCAACATGGTTTGTAGTAGCTCTTTGAAACTTGAAAAAATAACGGAGTTCTCAGTTTTGTCTCTATGGTTTGTTTCCTCTTCAAGTAGCCCTAGGCACACACTGTGGAAAAGCACTTTCATTGAGAGATGTTGCCAAGCTTCTAAGAAAAAACGAGTTTCCAAAATACCAGCAAATATTTTTTCACCCAATCTTGATGATACTTGGTGGTAATGATCAGTACTCAAATCCCACTTGGCTTACCAAATTTTGTTCTTCTAGGTTGAAGCGTTCGTCTACAGTAGCAGTTTTTATATTTAGGTTTCACTCTGTTCTCTCATATATAGATAGATGAAATTGGAACTCTAAATCCAACATGGTTTGTAGTAGCTGTTTGAAACTTGAAAAATAAAGGAGTTCTCAGTTTTGTCTCTATGGTTTGTTTCCTCTTCAAGTAGCCCTAGGCACAGACTGTGGAAAAGCACTTTCATTGAGAGGGGTTGCCAAGCTTCTAAGAAATAACGAGTTTCCGAAATACCAGCAAATATTTTTTCACCCTATCTTGATGATACTTGGAGGTAATGATCAGTACACATTTCCAACTTGGCTCACCAAATTTTGTTATTCTAGGTTGAAGCGTTCGTCTACAGTAGCAGTTTTTATATTTAGGTTACCCTCTGTTCTCTCCTATATAGATAGATGAATTTGGAACTCTAAATCCAACATGGTTTGTAGTAGCTCTTTGAAACTTGACAAAATAAAGGAGTTTTCAGTTTTGTCTCTATGGTTTGTTTCCTCTTCAAGTAACCCTAGGCACAGAATGTGGAAAAGCACTTTCATTGAGAGGGGTTGCCAAGCTTCTAAGAAATTACGAGTTTCCGAAATACCAGCAAATATTTATTCACCGAATCTTGATGATACTTGGTGGTAAAGATCAGTACACAAATCCCACTTGGCTCACCAAATTTTGTTCTTCTAGGTTGAAGCGTTCGTCTACAGTAGCAGTTTTTATATTTATGTTTCCCTCTGTTCACTAATGTATAGATAGATGAATTTGGAACTCTAAATCCAACATGGTTTGTAGTAGCTCTTTGAAACTGACAAAATAAAGGAGTTCTCAGTTTTGTCTCTATGGTTTGTTTCCTCTTCAAGTAGCCCTAGGCACAGACTGTGGAAAAGCACTTTCATTGAGAGGGGTTGCCAAGGTTCTAAAAAATAACGAGTTTCCGAAATACCAGGAAATATTTTTTCACCCAATCTTGATAATACTTGGTGGTAATGATCAGTACACAAATCCCACTTGGCTCACCAAATTTTGTTCTTCTAGGTTGAAGCGTTCGTCTACAGTAGCAGTTTTTATATTTAGGTTTCACTCTGTTCTCTCATATATAGATAGATGAATTTGGAACTCTAAATCCAACATGGTTTGTAGTAGCTGTTTGAAACTTGACAAAATAAAAGAGTTCTCAGTTTTGTCTCTATGGTTTGTTTCCTCTTCAAGGAGCCCTAGGCACAGACTGTGGAAAAGCACTTTCATTGAGAGGGGTTGCCAAGCTTCTAAGAAATAACGAGTTTCCGAAATACCAGCAAATATTTTTTCACCCAATCTTGATGAAACTTGGAGGTAATGATCAGTACACATTTCCAACTTGGCTCACCAAATTTTGTTCTTCTAGGTTGAAGTGTTCGTCTACAGTAGCAGTTTTTATATTTATTTTTCCCTCTGTTCTCTCCTATATTGATAGATGAATTTGGAAATCTAAATCCAACATGGTTTGTAGTAGCTCTTTGAAACTTGAAAAAATAACGGAGTTCTCAGTTTTGTCTCTATGGTTTGTTTCCTCTTCAAGTAGCCCTAGGCACACACTGTGGAAAAGCACTTTCATTGAGAGATGTTGCCAAGCTTCTAAGAAAAAACGAGTTTCCGAAATACCAGCAAATATTTTTTCACCCAATCTTGATGATACTTGGTGGTAATGATCAGTACTCAAATCCCACTTGGCTTACCAAATTTTGTTCTTCTAGGTTGAAGCGTTCGTCTACAGTAGCAGTTTTTATATTTAGGTTTCACTATGTTCTCTCATATATAGATAGATGAATTTGGAACTCTAAATCCAACATGGTTTGTAGTAGCTGTTTGAAACTTGAAAAATAAAGGAGTTCTCAGTTTTGTCTCTATGGTTTGTTTCCTCTTCAAGTAGCCCTAGGCACAGACTGTGGAAAAGCACTTTCATTGAGAGGGGTTGCCAAGCTTCTAAGAAATAACGAGTTTCCGAAATACCAGCAAATATTTTTTCACCCAATCTTGATGATACTTGGAGGTAATGATCAGTACACATTTCCAACTTGGCTCACCAAATTTTGTTATTCTAGGTTGAAGCGTTCGTCTACAGTAGCAGTTTTTATATTTAGGTTACCCACTGTTCTCCCCTATATAGATAGATGAATTTGGAACTCTAAATCCAACATGGTTTGTAGTAGCTCTTTGAAACTTGACAAAATAAAGGAGTTCTCAGTTTTGTCTCTATGGTTTGTTTCCTCTTCAAGTAGCCCTAGGTACAGACTGTTGAAAAGCACATTCATTGAGATGGGTTGCCAAGCTTCTAAGAAATAACGAGTTTCCGAAATACCAGCAAATATTTATTCACCCAATCTTGATGATACTTGGTGGTAATGATCAGTACACAAATCCCACTTGGCTCACCAAATTTTGTTCTTCTAGGTTGAAGCGTTCGTCTACAGTAGCAGTTATTATATTTAGGTTTCCCTCGATTCTCTGATATATAGATAGATGAATTTGGAACTCTAAGTCCAACATGGTTTGTAGTAGCTCTTTGAAACTTGACAAAATAAAGGAGATCTCAGTTTTGTCTCTATGGTTTGTTTCCTCTTCAAGTAGCCCTAGGCACAGACTGTGGAAAGCACTTTCATTGAGAGGTGTTGCCAAGCTTCTACGAAATAACGAGTTTCCGAAATACCAGCAAATATTTTTTCACCCAATCTTGATGATACTTGGAGCTAACGATCAGTACACATTTCCCACTTGGCTCACCAAATTTTGTTATTCTAGGTTGAAGCGTTCCTCTACAGTAGCAGTTTTTATATTTAGGTTTCCCTCTGTTCTCTCATATATAGATAGATGAATTTGGAACTCTAAATCCAACATGGTTTGTAGTAGCTCTTTGAGACATGACAAAATAAAGGAGTTCTCAGATTTGTCTCTATGGTTTGTTTCCTCTTCAAGTAGCCCTAGGCACAGACTGTGGAAAAGCACTTTCATTGAGAGGGGTTGCCAAGCTTCTAAGAAATAACGAGTTTCCAAAATAGCAGCAAATATTTTTTCACCCAATCTTGATGATACTTCGTGGTAATGATCAGTACGAAAATCCCACTTGGCTCACCAAATTTTGTTCTTCTAGGTTGAAGCATTCGTCTACAGTAGCAGTTTTTATATTTAGGTTTCCCTCTGTTCTCTCCTATATATGTAGATGAATTTGGAACTCTAAATCCAACATGCTTTGTAGTAGCTCATTGAAACTTGACAAAATAAAGGAGTTCTCAGTTTTGTCTCTATGGTTTGTTTCCTCTTAAAGTAGCCCTAGGCACAGACTGTGGAAAGCACTTTCATTGAGATGGGTTGCCAAGCTTCTAAGAAATAACGAGTTTCCGAAATACCAGCAAATATTTTTTCACCCAATCTTGATGATACTTGTTGCTAATCATCAGTACACAAATCCCACTTGGCTCACCAAATTCTGTTCTTCTAGGTTGAAGCGTTCGTCTACAGTAGCAGTTTTTATATTTAGGTTTCACTATGTTCTCTCATATATAGATCGATGAATTTGGAACTCTAAATCCAACATGGTTTGTAGTAGCTCTTTGAAACTTGACAAAATAAAGGAGTTCTCAGTTTTGTCTCTATGGTTTGTTTCCTCTTTAAGTAGCCCTAGGCACAGACTGTGGAAAGCACTCTCATTGAGATGGGTTGCCAAGCTTCTAAGAAATAACGAGTTTCCGAAATACCAGCAAATATTTTTTCACACAATCTTGTTGATACTTGGTGGTAATGATCAGTACACAAATCCCACTTGGCACACCAATTTTGTTCTTCTAGGTTGAAGCGTTCGTCTACAGTAGCAGTTTTTTATATTTAGGTTTCTCTCTGTTCTCTCCTATATAGATAGATGAATTTGGAACTCTAAATCCAACATGGTTTGTAGTAGCTCTTTGAAACTTGACAAAAAAAGGAGTTCTCAGATTTGTCTCTATGGTTCGTTTCCTGTTCAAGTAGCCCTAGGCACAGACTGTGGAAAAGCACTTTCATTGAGAGGGGTTGCCAAGCTTCTAAGAAATAACGAGTTTCCGAAATACCAGCAAATATTTTTTCACCCAATCGTGATGATACTTGTTGCTAATGATCAGTACACAAATCCCACTTGGCTCACCAAATTTTGTTCTTCTAGGTTGAAGCGTTCGTGTACAGTAGCAGTTTTTATATTTAGGTTTCACTCTGTTCTCTCCTATATAGATAGAAGAATTTGGTACTATAAATCCATCATGGTTTCTAGTAGCTCTTTGAAACTTGACAAAATAAAGGAGTTCTCAGATTTGTCTCTATGGTTTGTTTCCTCTTCAAGTAGCCCTAGGCACAGACTGTGGAAAAGCACTTTCATTGAGAGGGTTGTCAAGCTTCTAAGAAATAACGAGTTTCCGAAATACCAGCAAATATTTTTTCACCCAATCTTGATGATACTTGGTTGTAATGATCAGTACACAAATCCCACTTGGCTTACCAAATTTTGTTTCTTCTAGGTTGAAGCGTTCGTCTACAGTAGCAGTTTTTATATTTAGGTTTCCCTCTGTTCTCTCGTATATAGATAGATGAATTTGGAACTCTAAATCCAACATGGTTTGTAGTAGCTCTTTGAAACTTGACAAAATAAAGGAGTTCTGAGATTTGTCTCTATGGTTTGTTTCCTCTTCAAGTAGCCCTAGGCACAGACTGTGGAAAAGCACTTTCATTGAGAGGGGTTGCCAAGCTTCTAAGAAATAACGAGTTTCCGAAATACCAGCAAATATTTTTTTCACCCAATCTTGATGATATTTGGTGGTAATGATCAGTACACAAATCCCACTTGGCTTACCAAATTTTGTTCTTCTAGGTTGAAGCGTTCGTCTACAGTAGCAGTTTTTATATTTAGGTTTCCCTCTGTTCTCTCCTATATAGATAGATGAATTTGGAACTCTAAATCCAACATGCTTTGTAGTAGCTCCTTGAAACTTGACAAAATAAAGGAGTTCTCAGTTTTGTCTCCATGGTTTGTTTCCTCTTCAAGTAGCCCTAGGCACAGACTGTGGAAAAGCATTTTCATTTAGAGGGGTTGCCAAGCTTCTAAGAAATAACGAGTTTCCGAAATACCAGCAAATATTTTTTCACCCAATCTTGATGATACTTGTTGCTAATGATCAGTACACAAATCCCACTAGGCTCACCAAATTTTGTTCTTCTAGGTTGAAGCGTTCGTCTACAGCAGCAGTTTTTATATTTAGGTTTCACTCTGTTCTCTCATATATAGATAGATGAATTTGGAACTCTAAATCCAACATGGTTTGTAGTAGCTCTTTGAAACTTGACAAAATAAAGGAGTTCTCAGTTTTGTCTCTATGGTTTGTTTCCTCTTCAAGTAGCCAAGGCACAGACAGTGGAACACACTTTCATTGAGATGGGTTGCCAAGCTTCTAAGAAATAACGAGTTTCCGAAATACCAGCAAATATTTTTTCACACAATCTTGTTGATACTTGGTGGTAATGATCAGTACACAAATCCCACTTCGCCCACCAAATTTTGTTCTTCTAGGTTGAAGCGTTCGTCTACAGTATCAGTTTTTATATTTAGGTTTCTCTCTGTTCTCTCCTATATAGATAGATGAATTTGGAACTCTAAATCCAACATAGTTTGTAGTAGCTCTTTGAAACTTGACAAAATAAAGCAGTTCTCAGATTTGTCTCTATGGTTTGTTTCCTCTTCAAGTAGCCCTAGGCACAGACTGTGGAAAAGCACTTTCATTGGGAGGGGTTGCCAAGCTTCTAAGAAATAACGAGTTTCCGAAATACCAGGAAATATTTTTTCACCCAATCTTGATGATATTTGGTGGTAATGATCAGTACACAAATCCCACTTGGCTTACCAAATTTTGTTCTTCTAGGTTGAAGCGTTCGTCTACAGTAGCAGTTTTTATATTTAGGTTTCCCTCTGTTCTCTCCTATATAGATAGATGAATTTGGAACTCTAAATCCAACATGCTTTGTAGTAGCTCCTTGAAACTTGACAAAATAAAGGAGTTCTCAGTTTTGTCTCTATGGTTTGTTTCCTCTTCAAGTAGCCCTAGGCACAGACTGTGGAAAAGCACTTTCATTGAGAGGGGTTGCCAAGCTTCTAAGAAATAACGAGTGTCCGAAATACCAGCAAATATTTTTTCACCCAATCTTGATGATACTTGTTGCTAATGATCAGTACACAAATCCCACTAGGCTCACCAAATTTTGTTCTTCTAGGTTGAAGCGTTCGTCTACAGTAGCAGTTTTTATATTTAGGTTTCACTATGTTCTCTCATATATAGATAGATGAATTTGGAACTCTAAATCCAACATGGTTTGTAGTAGCTCCTTGAAACTTGA
>NW_027515461.1:605839-654715 GCF_048772815.1 Callospermophilus lateralis
CGGAAACAAAACATAGATACAAAACGGAGAACTCCTTTACTTTGTCAAGTTTCAAAGAGCTATTACACACCATGTTGGATTTAGAGTTCCAAATTCATCTATCTATATAGGAGAGAACAGAGGGAACCTAAAAATATAAACTGCTACCGTAAACGAACGCTTCAAACCTGAAGAACACAATTTGGTGAGCCAAGTGGGATTTGTGTAGTGATCATTACCACCAAGTATCATGAAGATTGGGTGAAAAAATATTTGCTGGTATTTCAGAAACTCTTATTACTTAGAAGCTTAGCAACCCCTCTCAATGAAAGTGCTTTTCCACAGTCTGTACCTAGGGCTACTTGAAGATTAAACAATCCATAGAGACAAAACTGAGAACTCCTTTATCTTGTCAAGTTTCAAAGATGTACTACAAACCATGTTGGATTTAGAGTTCCAAATTCATCTATCTATATAGGAGAGAACAGAGTGAAACCTAAAAATAAAAACTGCTACTGTAAACGAACGCTTCAAACTAGAAGAAGAAAATTTGGTGAGCCAAGTGGGATTTGTGTACTGACCGTTACCACCAAGTATCATCAAGATTGGGTGAAAAAATATTTGCTGGTATTTCAGAAACTCGTTATTTCTTAGAAGTTTGGCAACCCCTCTCAATGAAAGTGCTTTTCCACAGTATGTGCCTAGGGCTACTTGAAGAGGAAACAAACCATAGAGACAAAACTGACAACTCCATTATTTTGTGAAGTTTCAAAGAGCTACTACAAACCATGTTGTGTTTAGAGTTCCAAATTCATCTATCTATATAAGAGAAAAAGAGTGAAACCTACATATAAAAACTGCTACTGTAGACGAACGCTTCAACCAAGAAGAACAAAATTTGGTGAGCCAAGTGAGGATTTGTGTACTGATCATTACCACCACGTATCATCAAGTTTGGGTGCAAAAATATTTGCTGGTATTTCGGAAACTCGTTATTTCTTAGAAGCTTCGCAAGCCCTCTCAATGAAAGTGCTTTTCCACAGTCTGTGTCTAGGGCTACTTGAAGAGGAAACAAACCATAGAGACAAAACTGAGAACTACTTTATTTTTTCAAGTTTCAAAGAGATACTACAAACCATGTTAAATTTAGAGTTCTAAATTCATCTATCTATATAGGAGAGAACAGAGTGAAACCTAATCTTAAAAACTGAACTGTAAACGAACACTTCAACCTATAAGAACAAAATTTGGTGAGTCAAGTGGGATTTGTGAACCTATCATTACCACCAAGTATCATCAAGATTGGGTGAAAAAATATTTGCTGGCATATCGGAAACTCGTTATTTCTAAGAAGCTTGGCAATCCCTCTCAATGAAAGTGCTTTTATACAGTCTGTGCCTAGGGCTACTTGAAGAGGAAACAAACCATGTTGACAAAACTGAGAACTCTTTTATTTTGTCAAGTTTCAAAGAGCTACTAAAAACCATGTTGGATTTAGAGTTCCAAATTCATCTATCTATAGAGGAGAGAACAGAGTGAAACTTAAAAATAAAAACTGCTCCTGTAAACGAACGCTTCCACCTAAAAGAAGAAAATTGGTGAGCCAAGTGGGATTTGTGTACTGATTATTACCACCAAGAATCATCAAGATTGGGTGAAAAAATATTTGCTGGTATTTCGGAAACTTTTTATTTCTTAGAAGCTTGGCAACCCCTCTCAATGAAAGTGCTTTTCCACCGTCTGTGCCTAGGGCTATTTGAAAAGGAAAGAAACCATAGAGACAGACCTGAGAACTCCTTTATTTTGTCAAGTTACAAAGAGCTACTACAAACCATGTTGGATTTAGAGTTCCAAATTCATCTATCTATATGGGAGAGAACAAAGTGAAACCTAAAAATAAAAACTGCTACTATAAACGAACGCTTCAACCTAGAAGAACAAAGTTTGGTGAGCCAAGTAAAATTTGTGTACTTGTCATTACCACCAGGTATCATCAAGATTGGGTGAAAAAATATTTGCTGGTATTTCGGAAACTCGTAATTTCTTGGAAGCTTGGCAACCCCTTACAATGAAAGTGCTTTTCCACAGTCTCTGCTTAGGGCTACTTGAAGAGGAAACAAACCAAGAGACAAAACTGAGAACTACTTTATTTTGACAAGTTTCAAAGAGGTACTACAAACCATGTTGTATTTAGAGTTCCAAATTCATCTATCTATATAGGAGAGAATAGCGGGAAACCTAAAAATAAAAACTGCTACTGTAAACGAACGCTTCAACCTAGAAGAACTAAATTTGGTGAGTCAAGTGGGATTTGTGTACCAATGATTATGACCAAGTATCATCAAGATTGGGTCAAAAAATATTTGCTGGTATTTCGGAAACTCGTTATTTCTTGAAAGCTTGGCAAATCCTTTCAATGAAAGTGCTTTTCCACAGTCTGTACATAGGGTTACTTGAAATGGAAACAAAAAATAGAAACAAAACTGAGAACTACTTTATTTTTTCAAGTTTCAAAGAGGTACTACAACCCATGTTGGTTTTACAGTTCCAAATTCATCTATCTATATAAGAAAAAACAGAGTGAAACCTCCATATAAATACTTCTGCTGTAGACGAACGCTTCAACCTAGAAGAACACAATTTGGTGAGCCAAGTGGGATTTGTGTACTGATCATTACCACCATGTATCATCAAGAGTAGGTGATAAAATATTTGCTCGTATTTCGGAAACACGTTATTTCTTAGAAGCTTGGCAACCCCTCTCAATGAAAGTGCTTTTCCACAGTGTGTGCCTAGGGCTACTTGAAGAGAAAACAAACCATAAAGATAAAACTGAGAACTCCTTTATTTTGTCAAGTTTCAAAGAGCTAGTACAAACCATGTTGCATATAGAGTTCCAAATTCATCTATCTATATAAGAGAGGACAGAGTGAACCCTAAAAATAAAAACTGGTATTATTAACGAACGCTTCAACCTAGAAATACAAATTTTGGTGAACCAAGTGGGATTTGTGTACTTCCATTTTCACCACGTATCATCAAGATTGGGTGCAAAAATATTTGCTTTTATTTCGGAAACTCGTAATTTCTTGGAAGCTTGGCAACCCCTCTCAATGAAAGTGCTTTTCCACAGTCTGTGCCTAGGGCTACTTGAAGAGGAACCAAACCATAGAGACAAAACTGAGAACTCCTTTATTTTGTCAAGTTTCAAAGAGCTACTACAAACCATGTTGGATTTAGAATTCCATATTTGTCTATCTATATAGGAGAGAAGAGAGGGAAAACTAAATATAAAAATTGCTACTGTAGATGAACGCTTCAACCTAGAAGAACAAAATTTTGTGAGCCAAGTGGGATTAGTGCACTGACCATTACCACAAAGTATCATCAAGATTGGGTGAAAAAATATTTGCTGGTATTTCGGAAACTCATTATTTCTTAGAAGCTTGGCCACCCCTCTCAATAAAAGTGCTTTTCTACAGTCTGTGCCTAGGTCTACTTGAAGAGGAAACAAACCATGTTGACAAAACTGAGAACTCCTTTATTTTGTCAAGTTTCAAAGAGCTACTAAAAACCATGTTGGATTTAGAGTTCCAAATTCATCTATCTATAGAGGAGAGAACAGAGTGAAACTTAAAAATAAAAACTGCTCCTGTAAACGAACGCTTCCACCTAAAAGAAGAAAATTGGTGAGCCAAGTGGGATTTGTGTACTGATTATTACCACCAAGAATCATCAAGATTGGGTGAAAAAATATTTGCTGTTATTTCGGAAACTTTTTATTTCTTAGAAGCTTGGCAACCCCTCTCAATGAAAGTGCTTTTCCACCGTCTGTGCCTAGGGCTACTTGAAGAGGAAAGAAACCATAGAGACAGACCTGAGAACTCCTTTATTTTGTCAAGTTACAAAGAGCTACTACAAACCATGTTGGATTTAGAGTTCCAAATTCATCTATCTATATGGGAGAGAACAAAGTGAAACCTAAAAATAAAAACTGCTACTATAATCGAACGCTTCAACCTAGAAGAACAAAATTTGGTGAGCCAAGTAAAATTTGTGTACTTGTCATTACCACCAGGTATCATCAAGATTGGGTGAAAAAATATTTGCTGGTATTTCGGAAACTCGTAATTTCTTGGAAGCTTGGCAACCCCTTTCAATGAAAGTGCTTTTCCACAGTCTCTGCTTAGGGCTACTTGAAGAGGAAACAAACCAAGAGACAAAACTGAGAACTACTTTATTTTGACAAGTTTCAAAGAGGTACTACAAACCATGTTGTATTTAGAGTTCCAAATTCATCTATCTATATAGGAGAGAATAGCGGGAAACCTAAAAATAAAAACTGCTACTGTAAACGAACGCTTCAACCTAGAAGAACTAAATTTGGTGAGTCAAGTGGGATTTGTGTACCAATGATTACGACCAAGTATCATCAAGATTGGGTCAAAAAATATTTGCTGGTATTTCGGAAACTCGTTATTTCTTGAAAGATTGGCAAATCCTTTCAATGAAAGTGCGTTTCCACAGTCTGTACATAGGGTTACTTGAAATGGAAACAAAAAATAGAAACAAAACTGAGAACTACTTTATTTTTTCAAGTTTCAAAGAGGTACTACAACCCATGTTGGTTTTACAGTTCCAAATTCATCTATCTATATAAGAAGGAACAGAGTGAAACATCCATATAAATACTTCTGCTGTAGACGAACGCTTCAACCTAGAAGAACACAATTTGGTGAGCCAAGTGGGATTTGTGTACTGATCATTACCACCATGTATCATCAAGAGTAGGTGATAAAATATTTGCTCGTATTTCGGAAACACGTTATTTCTTAGAAGCTTGGCAACCCCTCTCAATGAAAGTGCTTTTCCACAGTGTGTGCCTAGGGCTACTTGAAGAGAAAACAAACCATAAACATAAAACTGAGAACTCCTTTATTTTGTCAAGTTTCAAAGAGCTAGTACAAACCATGTTGCATATAGAGTTCCAAATTCATCTATCTATATAAGAGAGGACAGAGTGAACCCTAAAAATAAAAACTGGTATTATTAACGAACGCTTCAACCTAGAAATACAAATTTTGGTGAACCAAGTGGGATTTGTGTACTTCCATTTTCACCACGTATCATCAAGATTGGGTGCAAAAATATTTGCTTTTATTTCGGAAACTCGTAATTTCTTGGAAGCTTGGCAACCCCTCTCAATGAAAGTGCTTTTCCACAGTCTGTGCCTAGGGCTACTTGAAGAGGAACCAAACCATAGAGACAAAACTGAGAACTCCTTTATTTGGTCAAGTTTCAAAGAGCTACTACAAACCATGTTGGATTTAGAATTTCTAATTTGTCTATCTATATAGGAGAGAAGAGAGGGAAAACTAAATATAAAAATTGCTACTGTAGATGAACACTTCAACCTAGAAGAACAAAACTTTGTGAGCCAAGTGGGATTAGTGCACTGACCATTACCACAAAGTATCATCAAGATTGGGTGAAAAAATATTTGCTGGTATTTCGGAAACTCATTATTTCTTAGAAGCTTGGCCACCCCTCTCAATAAAAGTGCTTTTCTACAGTCTGTGCCTAGGTCTACTTGAAGAAGAAACAAAGCATAGGGACAAAACTGAGAACTCCTTTATTTTCTCAAGATTCTAAGAGCGAGTACAAACCATGTTGGATTTAGAGTTCCAAATTCATCTATCTATATAAGAGAGAACAGAGTGAAACCTAAAAATAAAAACTGATACTGTAAACAAACGCTTCAACCTAGAAGAACAAATTTTGGTGAAACAAGTATGATTTGTGTACTTGCATTACCACCACGTATCATCAAGATTGGGTGAAAAAATGTTTGCTGGTATTTCGGAAACTCGTAATTTCTTGGAAGCTTGGCAACCCCTCTCAATGAAAGTGCTTTTCCACAGTTGTGTTTAGGGCTACTTGAAGAGGAAACAAATCATAGAAACAAAACTGAGAACTCGTTTATTTTGTCATGTTTCAAATAGGTACTACAAACCATGTTGGATTTAGAGTTCCAAATTTGTCTATCTATATAGGAGAGAATAGAGGAAAACCTAAATATAAAATCTGCTATGGTAGACGAATGCTTCAACCTAGAACAACAATATTTGGTGAGCCAAGTGGGATTTGTTTACTGATCGTTACCACTAAGTATCATCAAGATTGGGTGAAAAAATATTTGCTGAAATTTCGGAAACTCGTTATTTCTTAGAAGCTTGGCAACCCCTCTCAATGAAAGTGCTTTTCCACAGTCTGAGCCTAGGGCTACTTGAAGAGGAAACAAACCATAGTGACAAAGCTGAGAACTCCTTTATTTTGTCAAGTTTGAAAGAGCTACTACAAACCACGTTGGATATAGAGTTCCAAACTCATCTATCTATATAGGAGAGAACAATGAGAAACCTAAAAAGAAAACTGCTACTGTAAACGAACGCTTCAACCTAGAACAAAATTTGGTGAGGCAAGTGGTATTTGTGTACCGATCATTAACACCAAGCATCATCAAGACTGGGTGAATACATATTTGCTGGTATTTCGGAAACTCGTTATTTCTTGGAAGCTTGGCCACCCCTTTCAATGAAAGTGCTTTTCCATAGTCTGTGCCTAGGGATACTTGAAGAGGAAACAAACTATAGAGACAAAACTGAGAACTACTTTATTTTGTCAAGTTTCAAAGAGGTACTACAAACCATGTTGTATTTAGAGTTCCAAATTCATCTATCTATATAGGAGAGAATAGCGGGAAACCTAAAAATAAAAACTGCTACTGTAAACGAACGCTTCAACCTAGAAGAACTAAATTTGGTGAGTCAAGTGGGATTTGTGTACCAATGATTACGACCAAGTATCATCAAGATTGGGTCAAAAAATATTTGCTGGTATTTCGGAAACTCGTTATTTCTTGCAAGCTTGGCAAATCCTTTCAATGAAAGTGCTTTTCCACAGTCTGTACATAGGGTTACTTGAAATGGAAACAAAAAATAGAAACAAAACTGAGAACTACTTTATTTTTTCAAGTTTCAAAGAGGTACTACAACCCATGTTGGTTTTACAGTTCCAAATTCATCTATCTATATAATAGAGAACAGAGTGAAACCTCCATATAAATACTTCTGCTGTAGACGAACGCTTCAACCTAGAAGAACACAATTTGGTGAGCCAAGTGGGATTTGTGTACTGATCATTACCACCATGTATCATCAAGAGTAGGTGATAAAATATTTGCTCGTATTTCAGAAACTCGTTATTTCTTAGAAGCTTGGCAACCCCTCTCAATGAAAGTGCTTTTCCACAGTGTGTGCCTAGGGCTACTTAAAGAGAAAACAAACCATAAAGATAAAACTGAGAACTCCTTTATTTTGTCAAGTTTCAAAGAGCTAGTACAAACCATGTTGCATATAGAGTTCCAAATTCATCTATCTATATAAGAGAGGACAGAGTGAAACCTAAAAATAAAAACTGGTATTATAAACGAACGCTTCAACCTAGAAATACAAATTTTGGTGAACCAAGTGGGATTTGTGTACTTACATTTTCACCACGTATCATCAGGATTGGGTGCAAAAATATTTGCTTTTATTTTGGAAACTCGTAATTTCTTGGAAGCTTGGCAACCCCTCTCAATGAAAGTGCTTTTCCACAGTCTGTGCCTAGGGCTACTTGAAGAGGAACCAAACCATAGAGACAAAACTGAGAACTCCTTTATTTTGTCAAGTTTCAAAGAGCTACTACAAACCATGTTGGATTTAGAATTCCAAATTTGTCTATCTATATAGGAGAGAAGAGAGGGAAAACTAAATATAAAAATTGCTACTGTAGATGAACGCTTCAACCTAGAAGAACAAAATTTTGTGAGCCAAGTGGGATTAGTGCACTGACCATTACCACAAAGTATCATCAAGATTGGGTGAAAAATATTTGCTGGTATTTCGGAAACTCGTTATTTCTTAGAAGCTTGGCCACCCCTCTCAATAAAAGTGCTTTTCTACAGTCTGTGCCTAGGTCTACTTGAAGAAGAAACAAAGCATAGGGACAAAACTGAGAACTCCTTTATTTTCTCAAGATTCTAAGAGCTAGTACAAACCATGTTGGATTTTAGAGTTCCAAATTCATCTATCTATATAAGAGAGAACAGAGTGAAACCTAAAAATAAAAACTGATACTGTAAACAAACGCTTCAACCTAGAAGAACAAATTTTGGTGAAACAAGTATGATTTGTGTACTTGCATTACCACCACGTATCATCAAGATTGGGTGAAAAAATGTTTGCTGGTATTTCGGAAACTCGTAATTTTTTGGAAGCTTGGCAACCCCTCTCAATGAAAGTGCTTTTCCACAGTTGTGTTTAGGTCTACTTGAAGAGGAAACAAACCATTGAGACAAACAGAGAACTCCTTTATTTTGTCAAGTTTCAAAGAGCTACTACAAACCATGTTGTATTTAGTGTTCCAAATTAATCTATCTATATAGGAGAGAACAAAGTGAAACCTAAATAAAAACTGCTACTGTAAACGAACGCTTCAACCTAGAATAAAATTTGGTGAGCCAAGTGGGATTTGTGTACCGACCATTAACACCAAGCATCATCAAGATTGGGTGAAAATATATTTGCTGGTATTTCGGAAACTCGATATTTCTTGGAAGCTTGGCCACCCCTTGCAAAGAAAGTGCTTTTCCACAGTCTGTGCCGAGGGCTACTTGAAGAGGAAACAAACCACAGAGACAAAACTGAGAGCTACTTTATTTTGTCAAGTTACAAAGAGCTACTACAAACCATGATGGATTTAGAGTTCCAAATTCATCTATCTATATAAGAGAGAACAGAGTAAAACCTACATATAAAAACTGCTGCTGTAGACGAACGCTTCAACCTAGAAGAACACAATTTGGTGAGCCAAGTGGGATATGTGCACTGATCAGTACCACAAAGTATCATCAATATTGGGGGAAAAAATATTTGCTTTAATTTTGGAAACTCGTTATTTCTTAGAAACTTGGCCTCCCCTCTCAATAAAAGTGCTTTTCCACAGTCTGTTCCTAGGGCTACTTGAAGAGGAAACAAACCATAGGTACAAAACTGAAATCTCCTTTTTTTGTCATGTTTCAAAGAGCTACTACAAACCATGTTGGATTTAGAGTTCCAAATTCATCTAATATATATGAGAGAAAAGACAGAAACCAAACATAAAAAATGCTACTATAAACGAACTCTTCAACCTAGAAGAACAAAATTTGGTGAGCCAAGTGGGATTTGTGTACTTGTCATTACCACCACGTATCATCAAGATTGGGTGAAAAAATATTTGCTGGTATTTCAGAAACTCGTAATTTCTTGGAAACTTTGCCACCCCTTTCAATGAAAGTGCTTTTCCAGAGTCTCTGCGTAGGGCTACTTGAAGAGGTAACAAACCATATAGACAAAACTGAGAAGTACTGTATTTTGTCAAGTTCCAAAGGGCTACTACAAATCATGTTGGATTTAGAGTTCCAAATTCATCTATCTATATAGAAGAGAACAGAGTGAAACCTAAGTTTAAAAACTGCTACTGCAGACGAACCCTTAAACCTAGATGAACAAAATTTAGTGAGCCAAGTGGGATTTGTGTACTTGTCATTACCACCACGTATCATCAAGATTGGGTGGTGAAAAATATTAGCTGGTATTTCGGAAACACGTAATTTCTTGGAAGCTTTGCAACCCCGTTCAATAAAAGTGCTTTCCAGAGTCTTTGCTTAGGGATACTTGAAGAGGTAACAACCCATAAAAACTAAACTGAGAACTACTTTTTTTGTCAAGTTTCAAAGAGCCACTACAAACCATGTTAGATTTAGAGTTCCAAATTCATCTATGTATATAGGAGAGAACAGAGTGAAACCTAAAAATAAAAACTGCTACTGTAAACTAATGCTTCAACTTAGAAGACCAAAATTTGGTGAGCCTAGTGGAAGTTGTGTACTTGTCACTACCACCACGTATCATCAAGATTGGGTGAAAAAATATTTGATGGTATTTCGGAAACTCATAATTTCTTGGAAGCTTGGCAACCCCGTTCAATGAAAGTGCTTTTCCACAGTCTCTTCTTAGGGCTACTTGAAGAGGAAACAAACCATAGAGACAAAACTGAGAAACACTTTATTTTGTCAAGTTCCAAAGATCTACTACAAACCATGTTGGATTTAGAGTTCCAAATTCATCTATCTATATTAGAGAGAACAGAGTGAAACCAAAATATAAAAACTGCTGCTGTAGACGAACGCATCAACCTAGAAGAATACAATTTGGTGAGCCAAGTGGGATTTGTGTACTGATCATTACCACCATGTATCATCAAGAGTAGGTGATAAAATATTTGCTGGTATTTCGGAAACTCGTTATTTCTTAGAAGCTTTGCCACCCCTCTCAATCAAAGTGCTTTTCCACAGTGTGTGCCTAGGGCTACGTGAAGAGGAAACAATCCATAGAGACAAAACTGAGAACTCCTTTATTTTGTCAAGTTTCAAAGAGCTACTACAAACCATTTTGGATTTACAGTTCCAAATTCATCTATCTATATAGGAGAGATCAGAGTGAAACCTAAAAATAGAAACTGCTACTGTAAATGAACACTTCAACCTAGAAGAACAAAATTTGGTGAGCCAAGTGCTATTTGTGTACCGATCATTACGACCAAGTATCATCAACATTTAGTGAAAAAATATTTGCTGGTATTTCGGAAACTCGTAATTTCTTGGAAGCTTGGCAATTCCTCTCAATGAAAGTGCTTTTCCACAGTCTCTGCTTAAGACTACTTGAAGCGGAAACAAATCATAGAGACAAAATTGAGAACTCCTTTATTTTGTCAAGTTTCAAAGAACTACTACAAACCATGTTGGATTTAGAGTTCCAAATTCATCTATCTATATAGGAGAGAACAGAGTGAAACCTAAAAAAAAAATTGCTAATGTAAACGACGCTTCAACTTAGAAGAACAAAATTTGGTGAGCCAAGTGGCATTTGTGGACTTGTCATTACCACCACGTATCATCAAGATTGGGTGAAAAAATATTTGCTGGTATTTCGGAAACTCGTAATTTCTTGGAAGCTTGGCAACCACTCTCAATGAAAGTGCTTTTCCACAGTCTCTGCTTAGGGCTACTTGAAGCGGATAAAAATCATAGAGACAAAACTGAGAACTCCTTTATTTTGTCAAGTTTCAAAGAGCTACTACAAACCATGTTGGATTTAGAGTTCCAAATTCATCTATCTATATAGGAGAGAACAGAGTAAAACCTAAACATAAACACTGCTACTGTAGATGACGCTTCAACCTAGAAGAACAAAATTTGGTGAGCCAAGTGGGATTTGTGTACTTATCATTACCACCAAGTATCATCAAGATTGTGTGAAAAAATATTTGCTGGTATTTCGGAAACTCGTAATTTCTTGGAAGCTTGGCAACCACTCTCAATGAAAGTGCTTTTCCACAGTCTCTGCTTAGGGCTACTTGAAGTGGATAAATATCATAGAGACAAAACTGAGAACTCCTTTATTTTGTCAAGTTTCAAAGAGCTACTACAAAAAATGTTGTATTTAGAGTTCCAAATTCATCTATCTATATAGGAGAGAACAGAGTAAAACCTAAACATAAAAACTGCTACTGGAGACGAACGCTTCAACCTAGAAAAACAAAATTTGGTGAGCCAAGTGTGATTTGTGGACGGATCATCACCACCAAGTATCATCAAGATTGGTGAAAAAATATTTGCTGGTACTCAGAAAATCGTAATTTCTAGGAAGCTTGGCAAACCCTCTCAATGAAAGTGCTTTTCCACTGTCTGTGCCTAGGGATACTTGAAGAGGAAACAAACGATAGACACGAAACTGAGAACTCCTTTACTTTGTCAAGTTTCAAAGAGCCACTACAAACCATGTTGGATTTAGAGATCCAAATTCATCTATCTATATAGCAGAGAACAGAGTGAAACCTAAACATAAAAACTGCTACTGTAGAAGAACGCATCAACGTAGAAGAACAAAATTTGGTGAGCCAAGTGGGATTTCTGTACTTGTAATTACCACCAAGTATCATCAAGATTGGGTGAAAAACTATTTGCTGGTATTTCGGAAACTAGTTATTTCTTAGAAGGTTGGCAACCCCTCTCAATGAAAGTGCTTTTCCACAGTCTGTGCCTAGGGCTACTTGAAGAGGAAACAAACCATAGAGACAAAACTGAGAACTCGTTTATTTTGTCAAGTTTCAAAGAGCCACTACAAACCATGTTGGATTTAGAGTTCCAAATTCATCTATCTATATAGCAGAGAACAGAGTGAAACCTAAACATAAAAACTGCTACTTTAGACGAACGCTTCAACCTAGAAGAAAAAAATTTGGAGAGCCAAGTGGGATTTGTGTACTGATCATTACCACCAAGTATCATCAATGTTAGGTGAAAAAAATATTTGCTGGTATTTCGGAAACTCGTAATTTCTTGGAAGCTTGGCAACCCCTCTCAATGAAAGTGCTTATCCACAGTCTCTACTTAAGTCTACTTGAAGCGGAAACAAATCACAGAGACAAAACTGAGAACTCCTTTATTTTGTCAAGTTTCAAAGAGCTACTACAAACCATGTTGGATTTAGAGTTCCAAATTCATCTATCTATATAGGAGAGAACAGAGTGAAACCTAAGTTTAAAAATTGCTACTGTAGATGAACGCTTCAATCTAGAAGAACAAAACTTGGTGAGCCAAGTGGGGTTTGTGTACTGATCATCACCACCCAGTATCATCAAGATTGGGTGAAAAAATATTTGCTGGTATTTCGGAAACTCGTTATTTCTTAGAAGCTTAAAAACCCCTCTCAATGAAAGTGTTTTCCACAGTCTGTGCCTAGGGCTACTTGAAGAGGAAACAAACAATAGAGGCAAAACTGAGAACTCCTTTATTCTGTCAAGTTTCAAGGAACTACTACAAACCATGTTGGATTTAGAGTTCCAAATTCATCTATCTATATAGCAGAGAACAGAGTGAAACCTAAATATAAAAACTGCTACTGTAGACGAACGCTTCAACCTAGAAGAACAAAATTTGGTGAGCCAAGTGGGATTTGTGTACCGATCATTACCACCACGTATCATCAACTTTGGGTGACAAAATATTTGCTGGTATGTCGGAAAATCGTAATTTCTTGGAAGCTTGGCCAAACCCTTTCAATGAAAGTGCTTTTCCACAGTCTCTGCTTAGGGCTACTTGAAGCGGATAAAAATCATAGAGACAAAACTGAGAACTCCTTTATTTTGTCAAGTTTCAAAGAGCTACTACAAACCATGTTGGATTTAGAATTTCCAAATTCATCTATCTATATAGCAGAGAACAGAGTGAAACCTAAATATAAAAACTGCTACTGTAGATGAATGCTTCAACCTAGAAGAACAAAATTTGGTGAACCAAGTGGGATTTGTGTACCGATCATTACCACCACGTATCATCAACATTGGGTGACAAAATATTTGCTGGTATTTGGGAAAATCGTAATTTCTTGGATACTTGGCAACCCCTTTCAATTAAAGTGCTTTTCCACAGTCTTTGCTTAGGGCTACATGAAGCGGAAACAAAACATAGATACAAAACGGAGAACTCCTTTACTTTGTCAAGTTTCAAAGAGCTACTACAAACCATATTGGATTTAGAGTTCCAAATTCATCTATCTATATAGGAGAGAACAGAGTGAAACCTAAATATAAAAACTACTACTGTAGACGAATGCTTCAACCTAGAGAACAAAATTTGGTGAGCCAAGTGGGATTTGTGTACTGATCATTACCACCAAGTGTCATCAAGTTTGCGTGAACAAATATTTGCTGGTATTTCGGAATCTCGTTATTTCTTAGAAGCTTGGCAACCCCACTCAATGAAAGTGCTTTTCCACAGTCTGTTCCTAGGGGTACTTGAAGATAAAATAAACCATAGAGACAAAACTGAGAACTCCTTTATTTTGTCACTTTTCAAAGAGCTACTAAAAACCGTGTTGGATTTAGAGTTCCAAATTCATCTATCTATATAGGAGAGAACAGAGTGAAACCTAAAAATAAAAACTGCTACTGTAGACGAATGCTTCAACCTAGAAGAACAAAATTTGGTGAGCCAAGTGGGATTTGTGTACTTGTCCTTACCACCAAGTATCATCAAGATTGGGTGAAAATATATTTGCTGGTATTTCGGAAACTCGTAATTTCTTGGAAGCTAGGCAACCCCTCTCAATGAAAGTGCTTTTCCACCGTTTGTGCCTGGGGCTACTTGAAGAGGAATCAAACCATAGAGACAAAACTGAGAACTCCTTTATTTTGTCAAGTTTCAAAAGACACTACAAACCATGTTGGATTTAGAGTTCCAAATTCATCTATCTATATAGCAGAGAACAGAGTGAAACCTAAATATAAAAACTGCTACTGTAGAAGAACGCTTCAACCTAGAAGAACAAAATTTGGTGAGCCAAGTGGGATTTGTGTACCGATCATTATCACCACATATCATCAACATTGGATGACAAAATATTTGCTGGTATTTCGAAAAATCGTAATTTCTTGGAAGCTTGGCAACCCCTTTCAATGAAAGTGCTTTTCCAAAGTCTCTGCTTAGGGCTACATGAAGCGGAAACAAATCATAGATACAAAACTGAGAACTCCTTTACTTTGTCAAGTTTCAAAGAGCTACAACAAACCATATGGGATTCAGAGTTCCAAATTCATCTATGTATATAGAAGAGAACAGAGTGAAACCTAAATATAAAAACTGCTACTGTAGACGAATGTTTCAACCTAGAAGAACAAAATTTGGTGAGCCAAGTGGGATTTGTGTACTGATCATTACCACCAAGTGTCATCAAGATTGCGTGAAAAAATATTTGCTGGTATTCGGAAAATAGTTATTTCTTAGAAGCTTGGCAACCCCACTCAATGAAAGTGCTTTTCCACAGTCTGGTTCTAGGGGTACTTGAAGAGGAAACAAGTATCATGAAGATTGGGTGAAAAAATATTTGCTGGTATTTCGGAACCTCGTTATTTCATAGAAGCTTGGAAAGCTCTCTCAACTAAAGTGCTTTTCCACAGTCTCTGCTTATGCCTCTTGAAGCGGAAACAAATCATAGAGACAAAACTGAGAACTCCTTTATTGTGTCAATTTTCAAAGAGCTACTACAAACCATGTTGGATTTAGAGTTCCAAATTCATCATCTATATAGGAGAGAACAGAGTGAAACCTAAAAATAAAAACTGCTACTGTAAACGAACGCCTCAACCTAGAAGAACAAAATTTGGTGAGCCAAGTGGGATCTGTGAACTTGTCATTACCACCACGTATCACCAACATTGGGTCAAAAAATATTTGCTGGTATTTCAGAAACTCGTACTTTCTTGGAAGCTTGGCAACCCCTTTCAATGAAAGTGCTTTTCCACAGTCTCTGCTTAGGGCTACATGAAGCGGAAACAAATCATAGAGACAAAACTGAGAACTCCTTTATTTTGTCAAGTTTCAAAATCTATTACACAATTTTGGATTTAGAGTTCCAAATTCATCTATCTATATAGGAGAGAACAGAGGGAACCTAAAAATATTAACTGCTACTGTAAACGAACTCTTCAACCTAGAAGAACAAAATTTGGTGTGTCAAGTGGGATTTGTGAACCAATTATTACCACCAAGTATCATCAAGATTGGGTGACAAAATATTTGCTGGTATTTCAGAAACTCGTTATTTCTTAGAAGGTTGGCAACCCCTCTCAATGAAAGGGCTTTTTCACAGTATGTGCTTTGGGCTACTTGAAGAGGAAAGAAACCATAGAGACAAAACTGAGAACTCCTTTATTTTGTCTTCTTTCAAAGAGCTACTACAAACCATGTTGTATTTAGAGTTCCAAATTCAGCTATCTATATAGGAGAGAACAAAGTGAAACCTAAAAATAAAAACTGCTACTGAAAACGAACGCTTCAACCTAGAAGAACAAAATTTGGTGACCCAAGTGGGATTTGTGTACTGATCATTACCACCAAGTATCATCAAGATTGGGTGAAAAAATATTTGCTGGTATTTCGAAAACTCGTAATTTCTTGGATACTTGGCAACCCCTTTCAATGAAAGTGCTTTTCCACAGTCTTTGTTTAGGGCTACATGAAGCGGAAACAAAACATAGATACAAAACGGAGAACTCCTTTACTTTGTCAAGTTTCAAAGAGCTATTACACACCATGTTGGATTTAGAGTTCCAAATTCATCTATCTATATAGGAGAGAACAGAGGGAACCTAAAAATATAAACTGCTACCGTAAACGAACGCTTCAAACCTGAAGAACACAATTTGGTGAGCCAAGTGGGATTTGTGTAGTGATCATTACCACCAAGTATCATGAAGATTGGGTGAAAAAATATTTGCTGGTATTTCAGAAACTCTTATTACTTAGAAGCTTAGCAACCCCTCTCAATGAAAGTGCTTTTCCACAGTCTGTACCTAGGGCTACTTGAAGATTAAACAATCCATAGAGACAAAACTGAGAACTCCTTTATCTTGTCAAGTTTCAAAGATGTACTACAAACCATGTTGGATTTAGAGTTCCAAATTCATCTATCTATATAGGAGAGAACAGAGTGAAACCTAAAAATAAAAACTGCTACTGTAAACGAACGCTTCAAACTAGAAGAAGAAAATTTGGTGAGCCAAGTGGGATTTGTGTACTGACCGTTACCACCAAGTATCATCAAGATTGGGTGAAAAAATATTTGCTGGTATTTCAGAAACTCGTTATTTCTTAGAAGTTTGGCAACCCCTCTCAATGAAAGTGCTTTTCCACAGTATGTGCCTAGGGCTACTTGAAGAGGAAACAAACCATAGAGACAAAACTGACAACTCCATTATTTTGTGAAGTTTCAAAGAGCTACTACAAACCATGTTGTGTTTAGAGTTCCAAATTCATCTATCTATATAAGAGAAAAAGAGTGAAACCTACATATAAAAACTGCTACTGTAGACGAACGCTTCAACCAAGAAGAACAAAATTTGGTGAGCCAAGTGAGGATTTGTGTACTGATCATTACCACCACGTATCATCAAGTTTGGGTGCAAAAATATTTGCTGGTATTTCGGAAACTCGTTATTTCTTAGAAGCTTCGCAAGCCCTCTCAATGAAAGTGCTTTTCCACAGTCTGTGTCTAGGGCTACTTGAAGAGGAAACAAACCATAGAGACAAAACTGAGAACTACTTTATTTTTTCAAGTTTCAAAGAGATACTACAAACCATGTTAAATTTAGAGTTCTAAATTCATCTATCTATATAGGAGAGAACAGAGTGAAACCTAATCTTAAAAACTGAACTGTAAACGAACACTTCAACCTATAAGAACAAAATTTGGTGAGTCAAGTGGGATTTGTGAACCTATCATTACCACCAAGTATCATCAAGATTGGGTGAAAAAATATTTGCTGGCATATCGGAAACTCGTTATTTCTAAGAAGCTTGGCAATCCCTCTCAATGAAAGTGCTTTTATACAGTCTGTGCCTAGGGCTACTTGAAGAGGAAACAAACCATGTTGACAAAACTGAGAACTCTTTTATTTTGTCAAGTTTCAAAGAGCTACTAAAAACCATGTTGGATTTAGAGTTCCAAATTCATCTATCTATAGAGGAGAGAACAGAGTGAAACTTAAAAATAAAAACTGCTCCTGTAAACGAACGCTTCCACCTAAAAGAAGAAAATTGGTGAGCCAAGTGGGATTTGTGTACTGATTATTACCACCAAGAATCATCAAGATTGGGTGAAAAAATATTTGCTGGTATTTCGGAAACTTTTTATTTCTTAGAAGCTTGGCAACCCCTCTCAATGAAAGTGCTTTTCCACCGTCTGTGCCTAGGGCTATTTGAAAAGGAAAGAAACCATAGAGACAGACCTGAGAACTCCTTTATTTTGTCAAGTTACAAAGAGCTACTACAAACCATGTTGGATTTAGAGTTCCAAATTCATCTATCTATATGGGAGAGAACAAAGTGAAACCTAAAAATAAAAACTGCTACTATAAACGAACGCTTCAACCTAGAAGAACAAAATTTGGTGAGCCAAGTAAAATTTGTGTACTTGTCATTACCACCAGGTATCATCAAGATTGGGTGAAAAAATATTTGCTGGTATTTCGGAAACTCGTAATTTCTTGGAAGCTTGGCAACCCCTTACAATGAAAGTGCTTTTCCACAGTCTCTGCTTAGGGCTACTTGAAGAGGAAACAAACCAAGAGACAAAACTGAGAACTACTTTATTTTGACAAGTTTCAAAGAGGTACTACAAACCATGTTGTATTTAGAGTTCCAAATTCATCTATCTATATAGGAGAGAATAGCGGGAAACCTAAAAATAAAAACTGCTACTGTAAACGAACGCTTCAACCTAGAAGAACTAAATTTGGTGAGTCAAGTGGGATTTGTGTACCAATGATTATGACCAAGTATCATCAAGATTGGGTCAAAAAATATTTGCTGGTATTTCGGAAACTCGTTATTTCTTGAAAGCTTGGCAAATCCTTTCAATGAAAGTGCTTTTCCACAGTCTGTACATAGGGTTACTTGAAATGGAAACAAAAAATAGAAACAAAACTGAGAACTACTTTATTTTTTCAAGTTTCAAAGAGGTACTACAACCCATGTTGGTTTTACAGTTCCAAATTCATCTATCTATATAAGAAAAAACAGAGTGAAACCTCCATATAAATACTTCTGCTGTAGACGAACGCTTCAACCTAGAAGAACACAATTTGGTGAGCCAAGTGGGATTTGTGTACTGATCATTACCACCATGTATCATCAAGAGTAGGTGATAAAATATTTGCTCGTATTTCGGAAACACGTTATTTCTTAGAAGCTTGGCAACCCCTCTCAATGAAAGTGCTTTTCCACAGTGTGTGCCTAGGGCTACTTGAAGAGAAAACAAACCATAAAGATAAAACTGAGAACTCCTTTATTTTGTCAAGTTTCAAAGAGCTAGTACAAACCATGTTGCATATAGAGTTCCAAATTCATCTATCTATATAAGAGAGGACAGAGTGAACCCTAAAAATAAAAACTGGTATTATTAACGAACGCTTCAACCTAGAAATACAAATTTTGGTGAACCAAGTGGGATTTGTGTACTTCCATTTTCACCACGTATCATCAAGATTGGGTGCAAAAATATTTGCTTTTATTTCGGAAACTCGTAATTTCTTGGAAGCTTGGCAACCCCTCTCAATGAAAGTGCTTTTCCACAGTCTGTGCCTAGGGCTACTTGAAGAGGAACCAAACCATAGAGACAAAACTGAGAACTCCTTTATTTTGTCAAGTTTCAAAGAGCTACTACAAACCATGTTGGATTTAGAATTCCATATTTGTCTATCTATATAGGAGAGAAGAGAGGGAAAACTAAATATAAAAATTGCTACTGTAGATGAACGCTTCAACCTAGAAGAACAAAATTTTGTGAGCCAAGTGGGATTAGTGCACTGACCATTACCACAAAGTATCATCAAGATTGGGTGAAAAAATATTTGCTGGTATTTCGGAAACTCATTATTTCTTAGAAGCTTGGCCACCCCTCTCAATAAAAGTGCTTTTCTACAGTCTGTGCCTAGGTCTACTTGAAGAGGAAACAAACCATGTTGACAAAACTGAGAACTCCTTTATTTTGTCAAGTTTCAAAGAGCTACTAAAAACCATGTTGGATTTAGAGTTCCAAATTCATCTATCTATAGAGGAGAGAACAGAGTGAAACTTAAAAATAAAAACTGCTCCTGTAAACGAACGCTTCCACCTAAAAGAAGAAAATTGGTGAGCCAAGTGGGATTTGTGTACTGATTATTACCACCAAGAATCATCAAGATTGGGTGAAAAAATATTTGCTGTTATTTCGGAAACTTTTTATTTCTTAGAAGCTTGGCAACCCCTCTCAATGAAAGTGCTTTTCCACCGTCTGTGCCTAGGGCTACTTGAAGAGGAAAGAAACCATAGAGACAGACCTGAGAACTCCTTTATTTTGTCAAGTTACAAAGAGCTACTACAAACCATGTTGGATTTAGAGTTCCAAATTCATCTATCTATATGGGAGAGAACAAAGTGAAACCTAAAAATAAAAACTGCTACTATAATCGAACGCTTCAACCTAGAAGAACAAAATTTGGTGAGCCAAGTAAAATTTGTGTACTTGTCATTACCACCAGGTATCATCAAGATTGGGTGAAAAAATATTTGCTGGTATTTCGGAAACTCGTAATTTCTTGGAAGCTTGGCAACCCCTTTCAATGAAAGTGCTTTTCCACAGTCTCTGCTTAGGGCTACTTGAAGAGGAAACAAACCAAGAGACAAAACTGAGAACTACTTTATTTTGACAAGTTTCAAAGAGGTACTACAAACCATGTTGTATTTAGAGTTCCAAATTCATCTATCTATATAGGAGAGAATAGCGGGAAACCTAAAAATAAAAACTGCTACTGTAAACGAACGCTTCAACCTAGAAGAACTAAATTTGGTGAGTCAAGTGGGATTTGTGTACCAATGATTACGACCAAGTATCATCAAGATTGGGTCAAAAAATATTTGCTGGTATTTCGGAAACTCGTTATTTCTTGAAAGATTGGCAAATCCTTTCAATGAAAGTGCGTTTCCACAGTCTGTACATAGGGTTACTTGAAATGGAAACAAAAAATAGAAACAAAACTGAGAACTACTTTATTTTTTCAAGTTTCAAAGAGGTACTACAACCCATGTTGGTTTTACAGTTCCAAATTCATCTATCTATATAAGAAGGAACAGAGTGAAACATCCATATAAATACTTCTGCTGTAGACGAACGCTTCAACCTAGAAGAACACAATTTGGTGAGCCAAGTGGGATTTGTGTACTGATCATTACCACCATGTATCATCAAGAGTAGGTGATAAAATATTTGCTCGTATTTCGGAAACACGTTATTTCTTAGAAGCTTGGCAACCCCTCTCAATGAAAGTGCTTTTCCACAGTGTGTGCCTAGGGCTACTTGAAGAGAAAACAAACCATAAACATAAAACTGAGAACTCCTTTATTTTGTCAAGTTTCAAAAAGCTAGTACAAACCATGTTGCATATAGAGTTCCAAATTCATCTATCTATATAAGAGAGGACAGAGTGAACCCTAAAAATAAAAACTGGTATTATTAACGAACGCTTCAACCTAGAAATACAAATTTTGGTGAACCAAGTGGGATTTGTGTACTTCCATTTTCACCACGTATCATCAAGATTGGGTGCAAAAATATTTGCTTTTATTTCGGAAACTCGTAATTTCTTGGAAGCTTGGCAACCCCTCTCAATGAAAGTGCTTTTCCACAGTCTGTGCCTAGGGCTACTTGAAGAGGAACCAAACCATAGAGACAAAACTGAGAACTCCTTTATTTGGTCAAGTTTCAAAGAGCTACTACAAACCATGTTGGATTTAGAATTTCTAATTTGTCTATCTATATAGGAGAGAAGAGAGGGAAAACTAAATATAAAAATTGCTACTGTAGATGAACACTTCAACCTAGAAGAACAAAACTTTGTGAGCCAAGTGGGATTAGTGCACTGACCATTACCACAAAGTATCATCAAGATTGGGTGAAAAAATATTTGCTGGTATTTCGGAAACTCATTATTTCTTAGAAGCTTGGCCACCCCTCTCAATAAAAGTGCTTTTCTACAGTCTGTGCCTAGGTCTACTTGAAGAAGAAACAAAGCATAGGGACAAAACTGAGAACTCCTTTATTTTCTCAAGATTCTAAGAGCGAGTACAAACCATGTTGGATTTAGAGTTCCAAATTCATCTATCTATATAAGAGAGAACAGAGTGAAACCTAAAAATAAAAACTGATACTGTAAACAAACGCTTCAACCTAGAAGAACAAATTTTGGTGAAACAAGTATGATTTGTGTACTTGCATTACCACCACGTATCATCAAGATTGGGTGAAAAAATGTTTGCTGGTATTTCGGAAACTCGTAATTTCTTGGAAGCTTGGCAACCCCTCTCAATGAAAGTGCTTTTCCACAGTTGTGTTTAGGGCTACTTGAAGAGGAAACAAATCATAGAAACAAAACTGAGAACTCGTTTATTTTGTCATGTTTCAAATAGGTACTACAAACCATGTTGGATTTAGAGTTCCAAATTTGTCTATCTATATAGGAGAGAATAGAGGAAAACCTAAATATAAAATCTGCTATGGTAGACGAATGCTTCAACCTAGAACAACAATATTTGGTGAGCCAAGTGGGATTTGTTTACTGATCGTTACCACTAAGTATCATCAAGATTGGGTGAAAAAATATTTGCTGAAATTTCGGAAACTCGTTATTTCTTAGAAGCTTGGCAACCCCTCTCAATGAAAGTGCTTTTCCACAGTCTGAGCCTAGGGCTACTTGAAGAGGAAACAAACCATAGTGACAAAGCTGAGAACTCCTTTATTTTGTCAAGTTTGAAAGAGCTACTACAAACCACGTTGGATATAGAGTTCCAAACTCATCTATCTATATAGGAGAGAACAATGAGAAACCTAAAAAGAAAACTGCTACTGTAAACGAACGCTTCAACCTAGAACAAAATTTGGTGAGGCAAGTGGTATTTGTGTACCGATCATTAACACCAAGCATCATCAAGACTGGGTGAATACATATTTGCTGGTATTTCGGAAACTCGTTATTTCTTGGAAGCTTGGCCACCCCTTTCAATGAAAGTGCTTTTCCATAGTCTGTGCCTAGGGATACTTGAAGAGGAAACAAACTATAGAGACAAAACTGAGAACTACTTTATTTTGTCAAGTTTCAAAGAGGTACTACAAACCATGTTGTATTTAGAGTTCCAAATTCATCTATCTATATAGGAGAGAATAGCGGGAAACCTAAAAATAAAAACTGCTACTGTAAACGAACGCTTCAACCTAGAAGAACTAAATTTGGTGAGTCAAGTGGGATTTGTGTACCAATGATTACGACCAAGTATCATCAAGATTGGGTCAAAAAATATTTGCTGGTATTTCGGAAACTCGTTATTTCTTGCAAGCTTGGCAAATCCTTTCAATGAAAGTGCTTTTCCACAGTCTGTACATAGGGTTACTTGAAATGGAAACAAAAAATAGAAACAAAACTGAGAACTACTTTATTTTTTCAAGTTTCAAAGAGGTACTACAACCCATGTTGGTTTTACAGTTCCAAATTCATCTATCTATATAAGAGAGAACAGAGTGAAACCTCCATATAAATACTTCTGCTGTAGACGAACGCTTCAACCTAGAAGAACACAATTTGGTGAGCCAAGTGGGATTTGTGTACTGATCATTACCACCATGTATCATCAAGAGTAGGTGATAAAATATTTGCTCGTATTTCAGAAACTCGTTATTTCTTAGAAGCTTGGCAACCCCTCTCAATGAAAGTGCTTTTCCACAGTGTGTGCCTAGGGCTACTTGAAGAGAAAACAAACCATAAAGATAAAACTGAGAACTCCTTTATTTTGTCAAGTTTCAAAGAGCTAGTACAAACCATGTTGCATATAGAGTTCCAAATTCATCTATCTATATAAGAGAGGACAGAGTGAAACCTAAAAATAAAAACTGGTATTATAAACGAACGCTTCAACCTAGAAATACAAATTTTGGTGAACCAAGTGGGATTTGTGTACTTACATTTTCACCACGTATCATCAAGATTGGGTGCAAAAATATTTGCTTTTATTTCGGAAACTCGTAATTTCTTGGAAGCTTGGCAACCCCTCTCAATGAAAGTGCTTTTCCACAGTCTGTGCCTAGGGCTACTTGAAGAGGAACCAAACCATAGAGACAAAACTGAGAACTCCTTTATTTTGTCAAGTTTCAAAGAGCTACTACAAACCATGTTGGATTTAGAATTCCAAATTTGTCTATCTATATAGGAGAGAAGAGAGGGAAAACTAAATATAAAAATTGCTACTGTAGATGAACGCTTCAACCTAGAAGAACAAAATTTTGTGAGCCAAGTGGGATTAGTGCACTGACCATTACCACAAAGTATCATCAAGATTGGGTGAAAAATATTTGCTGGTATTTCGGAAACTCGTTATTTCTTAGAAGCTTGGCCACCCCTCTCAATAAAAGTGCTTTTCTACAGTCTGTGCCTAGGTCTACTTGAAGAAGAAACAAAGCATAGGGACAAAACTGAGAACTCCTTTATTTTCTCAAGATTCTAAGAGCTAGTACAAACCATGTTGGATTTAGAGTTCCAAATTCATCTATCTATATAAGAGAGAACAGAGTGAAACCTAAAAATAAAAACTGATACTGTAAACAAACGCTTCAACCTAGAAGAACAAATTTTGGTGAAACAAGTATGATTTGTGTACTTGCATTACCACCACGTATCATCAAGATTGGGTGAAAAAATGTTTGCTGGTATTTCGGAAACTCGTAATTTTTTGGAAGCTTGGCAACCCCTCTCAATGAAAGTGCTTTTCCACAGTTTTGTTTGGGTCTACTTGAAGAGGAAACAAACCATTGAGACAAACAGAGAACTCCTTTATTTTGTCAAGTTTCAAAGAGCTACTACAAACCATGTTGTATTTAGTGTTCCAAATTAATCTATCTATATAGGAGAGAACAAAGTGAAACCTAAATAAAAAACTGCTACTGTAAACGAACGCTTCAACCTAGAATAAAATTTGGTGAGCCAAGTGGGATTTGTGTACCGACCATTAACACCAAGCATCATCAAGATTGGGTGAAAATATATTTGCTGGTATTTCGGAAACTCGATATTTCTTGGAAGCTTGGCCACCCCTTGCAAAGAAAGTGCTTTTCCACAGTCTGTGCCGAGGGCTACTTGAAGAGGAAACAAACCACAGAGACAAAACTGAGAGCTACTTTATTTTGTCAAGTTACAAAGAGCTACTACAAACCATGATGGATTTAGAGTTCCAAATTCATCTATCTATATAAGAGAGAACAGAGTAAAACCTACATATAAAAACTGCTGCTGTAGACGAACGCTTCAACCTAGAAGAACACAATTTGGTGAGCCAAGTGGGATATGTGCACTGATCAGTACCACAAAGTATCATCAATATTGGGGGAAAAAATATTTGCTTTAATTTTGGAAACTCGTTATTTCTTAGAAACTTGGCCTCCCCTCTCAATAAAAGTGCTTTTCCACAGTCTGCTCCTAGGGCTACTTGAAGAGGAAACAAACCATAGGTACAAAACTGAAATCTCCTTTTTTTTGTCATGTTTCAAAGAGCTACTACAAACCATGTTGGATTTAGAGTTCCAAATTCATCTAATATATAGGAGAGAAAAGACAGAAACCAAACATAAAAAATGCTACTATAAACGAACTCTTCAACCTAGAAGAACAAAATTTGGTGAGCCAAGTGGGATTTGTGTACTTGTCATTACCACCACGTATCATCAAGATTGGGTGAAAAAATATTTGCTGGTATTTCAGAAACTCGTAATTTCTTGGAAACTTTGCCACCCCTTTCAATGAAAGTGCTTTTCCAGAGTCTCTGCGTAGGGCTACTTGAAGAGGTAACAAACCATATAGACAAAACTGAGAAGTACTGTATTTTGTCAAGTTCCAAAGGGCTACTACAAATCATGTTGGATTTAGAGTTCCAAATTCATCTATCTATATAGAAGAGAACAGAGTGAAACCTAAGTTTAAAAACTGCTACTGCAGACGAACCCTTAAACCTAGATGAACAAAATTTAGTGAGCCAAGTGGGATTTGTGTACTTGTCATTACCACCACGTATCATCAAGATTGGGTGAAAAAATATTAGCTGGTATTTCGGAAACACGTAATTTCTTGGAAGCTTTGCAACCCCGTTCAATAAAAGTGCTTTTCCAGAGTCTCTGCTTAGGGATACTTGAAGAGGTAACAACCCATAAAAACTAAACTGAGAACTACTTTTTTTTGTCAAGTTTCAAAGAGCCACTACAAACCATGTTAGATTTAGAGTTCCAAATTCATCTATGTATATAGGAGAGAACAGAGTGAAACCTAAAAATAAAAACTGCTACTGTAAACTAATGCTTCAACTTAGAAGACCAAAATTTGGTGAGCCTAGTGGAAGTTGTGTACTTGTCACTACCACCACGTATCATCAAGATTGGGTGAAAAAATATTTGATGGTATTTCGGAAACTCATAATTTCTTGGAAGCTTGGCAACCCCGTTCAATGAAAGTGCTTTTCCACAGTCTCTTCTTAGGGCTACTTGAAGAGGAAACAAACCATAGAGACAAAACTGAGAAACACTTTATTTTGTCAAGTTCCAAAGATCTACTACAAACCATGTTGGATTTAGAGTTCCAAATTCATCTATCTATATTAGAGAGAACAGAGTGAAACCAAAATATAAAAACTGCTGCTGTAGACGAACGCATCAACCTAGAAGAATACAATTTGGTGAGCCAAGTGGGATTTGTGTACTGATCATTACCACCATGTATCATCAAGAGTAGGTGATAAAATATTTGCTGGTATTTCGGAAACTCGTTATTTCTTAGAAGCTTTGCCACCCCTCTCAATCAAAGTGCTTTTCCACAGTGTGTGCCTAGGGCTACGTGAAGAGGAAACAATCCATAGAGACAAAACTGAGAACTCCTTTATTTTGTCAAGTTTCAAAGAGCTACTACAAACCATTTTGGATTTACAGTTCCAAACTCATCTATCTATATAGGAGAGAACAGAGTGAAACCTAAAAATAGAAACTGCTACTGTAAATGAACACTTCAACCTAGAAGAACAAAATTTGGTGAGCCAAGTGCTATTTGTGTACCGATCATTACGACCAAGTATCATCAACATTTAGTGAAAAAATATTTGCTGGTATTTCGGAAACTCGTTATTTCTCAGAAGCTTTGCAACCCCTCTCAATATAAGTGCTTTTCCACAGTCTGTGACTAGGACTACTTGAGGAGGAAACAAACCATAGCCGCAAAACTGCGAACTCCTTTATTTTGTCAAGTTTCAAAGAGCTACTATAAACCATGTTGGATTTAGAGTTCCTAATTCATCTATCTATATAGGAGAGAACAGAGTGAAACCTAAATATAAAAACTGCTACTGTAGACGAACGCTTCAACCTAGAAGAACAAAATTTGGTGAGCCAAGTGGGATTTGTATACTGATCATTACCACCAAGTATCATCAACTTTGGGTGAAAAAATATTTGCTGGCATTTCGGAAACTCCTTATTTCTTAGAAGCTTGGCCACTCCTCTCAATGAAAGTGCTTTTCCACCGTTTGTGCCTAAGGCAACTTGAAGAGGAAACAAACCATAGAGACAAAACGGCGAACTCCTTTATTTTGTCAAGTTTCAAAGAGCTACTACAAACCATGTTGGATTTAGAGTTCCAAATTCATGTATCTATATAGGAGAGAACAGAGGGAAACCTAAATTTAAAAACTGCTGCTGTTAACGAACGATTCAACGTCGAGGTACAATATTTGATGAGCAAAGTGGCATTTGTGTACTGTTTATTACCACAGCGTATCATCAAGTTTGGGTGAAAAATATTTGCTCGTATTTCGGAAACTCGCAATTTCTTGGAAGCTTGCCAACCCCTTTCAATGAAAGTGCTTTTCCACAGTCTCTGTTTAGGGTTACTTAAAGAGGAAACAAACCATAGACACAAAACTGAGAACTCCATTATTTTGTCAAGTTTCAAAGAGCTACTACAAACCATGTTGGATTTAGTGTTCGAAATTTGTCTATCTATATAGGAGAGAAAAGAGGGAAACCTACATATAAAAACTGCTACTGTAGACGAACGCTTCTACCTAGAAAAACAAATCGTGGTGAGCTAAGCGGGATATGTGTACTGCTCATTACCACCAAGTATCATCACGATTGGGTGACAAAATATTTTCTGGTATTTCGGAAACTCGTTATTTCTTAGAAGCTTGGCAACCCCTCTCAATGAAAGTGCTTTTTCACCGTCTGTGCCTAGGGCTACTTGAAGAGGAAACAAACCATAAAGACATAACTGAGAACTCCTTTATTTGGTCAAGTTTCTAAGTGCTACTCCAAACCATGTTGGATTTAGAGTTCCAAATTCATCTATCTATATAGGAGAGAACAGAGGAAAACCTAAAAATATAAACTGCTACTGTAAACGAACGCTTCAATCTAGAAGAACAAATTTTGGTGAATCAAGTGGGATTTTTGTATCAATCATCACCACCTAGTATCATCAAGATTGGGTGAAAAAATATTTGCTGGTATATTGGAAACTCGTTATTTCTTAGAAGCTTGGCAACCCCTCTCAATGAAAGTGCTTTTCCACAGTCTCTGCTTAGGGATGCTTAAAGCGGAAACAAATCATAGAGACACAACTGAGAACTCTTTATTTTGTCAAGTTTCAAAGAGGTACTACAAACCATGTTGGATTTAGATTACCAAAATCATCTAAAAATATAGCAGAGAACAGAGTGAAACCTAAATATAAAAAATGCTACTGTAGATGAACGCTTCAACCTAGAAGAACAAAATTTGGTGAGCCAAGTGGGATTTGTGTAGTGATCATTACCACCAAGTATCATCACGATTGGGTGAAAAAATATTTGCTGGTATTTCGGAAACTCGTTATTTCTTAGAAGCTTGGCAACCCCTCTCAATGAAAGTGATTTTCCACAGTCTGTGTCTAGGGCTACTTGAAGAGGAAACAAACCATAGAAAGGAAACTGAGAAATCCTTTATTTTGTCAAGTTTCAAAGAGCTACTACAAACCATGTTGGATTTAGACTTCCAAATTCATCTATCTATATAGGAGAGAACAGAGTGAAACCTAAAAATAAAAATTGCCTCTGTAAACGAACGCTTCAACCTAGAAGAACAAAATTTGGTGAGCCAAGTGGGATTTGTGGACTTGTCATTACGACGACGTATCATCAAGATTGGGTGAAAAAATATTTGCTGGTATTTCGGAAACTCGTATTTTCTTGGAAACTTGGCAACCCCTCTCAATGAAAGTGCTTTTCCACAGTCTCTGTTTTGGGCTGCTTTAAGCGAAACAAATCATAGAGAAACAACTGAGAACTCCTTTATTTTGTCAAGTTTCAAAGAGCTACTACAAACCCTGTTGGATTTAGAGTTCCAAAATCATCTAAAAATATAGGAGAGAACAGAGTGAAATCTAAATATAAAAACTGCTACTGTAGACGAACGCTTCAAACTAGAAGAACAAAATTTGGTGAGCCAAGTGGGATTTGTGGACTGATCATTACCACCAAGTATCATCAAGATTGGGTGAAAAAATATTTGCTGGTATTTCGGAAACTCGTTATTTCTTAGAAGCTTGGCCACCCCTCTCAATGAAAGTGCTTTTCCACAGTCTGTGCCTAGGGCTACTTGAAGAGGAAACAAACCATAGAGACAAAACTGAGAACTCCTTTATTTTGTCAAGTTTCAAAGTGCTACTCCGAACCATGTTGGTTTTAGAGTTCCAAATTCATCTATCTATATAGGAGAGAACAGAGTGAAACCTAAAAATAAAAACTACTACTGTAAACGAACGCTTCAACTTAGAAGAACAAAATTTTTTAGCCAAGTGGGATTTGTGGACTTGTCATTACGACCATTACAATATTGGGTGAAAAATTATTTGCTGGTATTTCGGAAACTCGTAGTTTTTTGGAAGCTTTTCAACCACTCTCAATGAAAGTGCTTTTCCACAGTCTCTGCTTAGGGCTACTTGAAGTGGAAACAAATCATAGAGACAAAACTGAGAACTCCTTTATTTTGTCAAGTTTCAAAGAGCTACAACAAACCATGTTGGATTTAGAGTTAGATATTCATCTTTCTATAAAGAGAGAACAGAGTGAAACCAAAAAAAGAAAAACTGCTACTGTAAACGAACGCTTCAACCTAGAAGAACAAAATTTGGTAAGCCAGTGGGATTTGTGTACTTGTCTTTACCACCACGTATCATCAACATTGGGTGAAAAAATATTTGCTGGTATTTCGGAAACTCGTTATTTCTCAGAAGCTTTGCAACCCCTCTCAATATAAGTGCTTTTCCACAGTCTGTGACTAGGACTACTTGAGGAGGAAACAAACCATAGCCACAAAACTGCGAACTCCTTTATTTTGTCAAGTTTCAAAGAGCTACTATAAACCATGTTGGATTTAGAGTTCCTAATTCATCTCTCTATATAGGAGAGAACAGAGTGAAACCTAAATATAAAAACTGCTACTGTAGACGAACGTTTCAATCTAGAAGAACAAAATATGGTGAGCCAAGTGGGATTTGGGTACTGATCATTACCACCTAGTATCATCAACATTGGGTGAAAAAATATTTGCCGGTATTTCAGAAACTCGTTATTTCTTAGAAGCTTGGCAACCCCTCTCAATGAAAGTGCTTTTCCACAGTCTGTGCCTAGGGCTACTTGAAGAGGAAACAAACCATAGAGGCAAAACTGAGAACTCCTTTATTTTGTCAAGTTTCAAAGAGCTACTACAAACCATTTTGGATTTAGAGTTCCAAATTCTTCTATCTATATAGGAGAGAACAGAGTGAAACCTAAAAATAAATACTGCTACTGTAAACGAACACTTCAACCTAGAAGAACAAAATTTGGTGAGCCAAGTGGGATTTGTGTACCGATCATTACGACCAAGTATCATCAACATTGGGTGAAAAAATATTTGCTGATATTTCGGAAACTCGTGATTTCTTAGAAGCTTGGCTACCCCTCTCAATGAAAGTGCTTTTCCACAGTCTGTGACTAGGACTCCTTGAAGAGGAAACAAATCATAGAGACAAAACTGCGAACTCCTTTATTCTGTCAAGTTTCAAAGAGCTACTACAAACCATGTTGGATTTAGAGTTCCTAATTCATCTGTCTATATAGGAGACAACAGAGTGAAACCTAAATATAAAAACTGTACTGTAGATGAACGCTCCAACCTAGAAGAACATAATTTGGTGAGCCAAGTGGGAATTGTGTACTGATCATTACCACCACGTATCATCACGATTGTGTGAAAAAATATTTGCTGGTATTTCGGAAAATCGTAATTTTTTGGAAGCTTGGCAACACCTTTCAATGAAAGTGCTTTTCCACAGTCTCTGCTTAGGGCTAATTTAAGAGGAAACAAATCATAGAGACTGAACTGAGAACTCCTTTATTTTGTCAAATTTCAAAGTGCTACTACAAACCATGTTGGATTTAGAGTTCCAAATTCATCTATCTATATAGGAGAGTACAGAGTGAAACCTACACATAAAAAGTGCTACTGTAGACGAACGCGTCAAGGTAGAAGAAGAAAATTTGGTGAGCCAAGTGGGATTTGTGTACTGATCATGATCACCAAGTATCTTCAAGTTTGGGTGAAAAAATATTTGCTAGTACTTCGGAAACTCGTTATTTCTTAGAAGCTTGGCAACCCCTCTCAATGAAAGTGCTTTCACAGTCTGTGCCTAGGGCTACTTGAAGAGGAAACAAACCATAGAGACAAAACAGGGAACTCCATTATTTTGTCAAGTTTCAAAAAGCTACTACAAACCCTGTTGGGTTTAGAGTTCCAAATTCAACTATCTATATAGGAGAGAACAGAGTGAAACCTAAATATAAAAACTGGTACTGTAGACGAACGCTTCAAACTAGAAGAACAAAATTTGGTGAGCCAAGTGGGAGTTGTGTACTGATCCTTACCACCTAGTATCATCAACATTGGGTGAAAAAATATTTGCTGGTATTTCGGAAACTGGTTGTTTCTTAGAAGCTTGGCAACCCCTCTCAATGAAAGTGCTTTTCCACAGTATGTGCCTAGGGCTACTTGAAGAGGAAACAAACCATAGATACAAAACTGAGAACTCCTTTATTTTGTCAAGTTACAAAGAGCTACTACAAACTATGTTGCATTTAGAGATCCAAATTCATCTATCGATATAGGAGAGAACAGAGTGAAACCTAAATAAAAAACTGCTACTGTAGATGAACGCTTCGACCTAGAAGAACAAAATTTGGTGAGCCAAGTGTGATTTGTGTACTGATCATTACCACCTAGTATCATCAACATTGGGTGAAAAAATATTTGCTGGTATTTCGGAAACTCGTTATTTCTTAGACGCTTGGCAACCCCTCTCAATGAAAGTACTTTTCCACAGTCTGTGCCTAGGGCTACTTGAAGAGGAAACAAACCATAGAGACAAAACTGAGAGCTCCTTTATTTTGTCAAGTTTCAAAGAGCTACTACAAACCATGTTGGATTTAGAGTTCCAAATTCATCTATCTATATAGGAGAGAACATAGTGAAACCTAAAAATAAAAACTGCTACTGTAAACGAACGCTTCAACCTCGAAGTACAATATTTGGTATGCCAAGTGGGATTTGTGTACTGATCATTACCACCACGTATCATCACGATTGGGTGAAAATATATTTGCTGGTATTTCGGAAACTCGTAATTTCATGGAAGCTTTGCAACCCCTTTCAATGAAAGTGCTTTCCCACAGTCTCTGCTTAGGGCTACATGAAGAGGAAACAAATCATAGAGACAAAACTGAGAACTCCTTTGTTTTGTCAAGTTTCAAAGAGCTATTACACACCATGTTGGATTTAGAGTTCCAAATTCATCTATGTATATATCAGAGAACAGGGTGAAACCTAAATATTAAAATTGCTACTGTAGACGAACGCTTCAAAGTAGAAGAACAACATTTGGTGAGCCAAGTGGGACTTTTGTAGAGATCATTACCACCTAGTATCATCGACATTGGGTGAAAAGATATTTGCTGGTATTTCGGAAACTCGTTATTTCTTAGAAGATTGGCAACCACTGAGAAGTCCTTTATTTTGTCAAGTTTCAAGGGGCTACTACAAACCATGTTGGATTTAGAGTTCCAAATTCATCTATCTATATAGGAGAGAACAGAGGGAACATGAAAATATAAACTGCTAGTGTAAACGAACGCTTCAACCTAGAAGAACAAAATTTGGTGAGTCAAGTGGCATTTGTGTACTTGAAATTACCACCAAGTATGATCAACATTGGGTGAAAAAATATTTGCAGGTATTTCGGAAACTCGTAATTTCTTGGAAGCTTGGCCACCCCTCTCAATGAAAGTGCTTTTCCACAGTCTCTGCATAGGGCTACATGAAGCGGAAACAAATCATAGAGACAAAACTGAGAACTCCTTTATTTTGTCAAGTTTCAAAGAGCTACTTCAAACCATGTTGGATTTAGAGTTCAAAATTCATCTATCTAAATAGGAGAGAACAGAGGGAACCTAAAAATATAAACTGCTACTGTAAACGAAGGCTTCAACCTAGAAGAACAAACGTTGGTGAGCCAAGTGGGATTTGTGTACTGATCATGATCACCAAGTATCTTCAAGATTGGGTGAAAAAATATTTGCTAGTACTTCGGAAACTCGTTATTTCTTAGAAGCTTGGCAACCCCTCTCAATGAAAGTTATTTTACAGTCTGTGCCTAGGGCTACTTGAAGAAAAAACAAACCATAGAGACAAAACTGGGAACTCCATTATTTTGCAAGTTTCAAAAAGCTACTACAAACCCTGTTGGATTTAGTGTTCCAAATTCAACTATCTATACAGGAGAGAACACAGTGAAACCTAAATTAAAAACTGGTACTGTAGACGAACGCTTCAAACTTGAAGAACAAAATTTGGTGAGCCAAGTGGTATTTGTGCACTGATCCTTACCACCTAGTATCATCAACATTGGGTGAAATAATATTTGCTGGTATTTCGGAAACTCGTTATTTCTTAGAAGCTTGGCAAACCCTCTCAATGAAAGTGCTTTTACACAGTCTGTGCCTAGGGCTACTTGAAGAGGAAACAAACAATAGAGACAAAACTGAGAACTCCTTTATTTTGTCAAGTTTCAAAGAGCTACTACAAACCATGTTGGACTTAGTGTTCCAAATTCATCTATCTATATAGGAGAGAACAGAGTGAAACCTAGTAGAACAAAATTTGGTGGGCCAAGTGGGATTTGTGTACTTGCCATTACCACCACGTATCATTAACATTGGGTGAAAAAATATTTGATGCTATTTCGGAAACTCGTAATTTCTTGGAAGCTTGGCAACCCCTTTCAATGAAAGTGCTTTCCCTCAGTCTCTACATAGGGCTACATGAAGCGGAAACAAATCATAGAGACAACACTGAGAACTCCTTTATTTTGTCAAGTTTCAAAGAGCTATTACACACCATGTTGGATTTAGAGTTCTAAATTTATCTATGTATATAAGAGAGAACAGAGTGAAACCTAAATATTAAAATTGCTACTGTAGACGAACGCTTCAAAGTAGAAAAACAAAATTTTATGAGCCAAGAGGGATTTGTGCACTGATCAGTACCATCAAGTATCATCAAGATTGGGTGAAAAAATATTTGCTAGTATTTCGGAAACTCGTTATTTCTTAGAATCTTGGCAACCCCTCTCAATGAAAGTGCTTTTACACACTCTGTGCCTAGGGCTATTTGAAGAGGAAACAAACCATAGAGACAAAACTAGGAACTCCATTATTTTGTCAAGTTTCAAAGAGCTACTACAAACCATGTTGGATTTAGAGTTCCAAATTCATCTATCTATATAGGAGAGAACAGAGTGAAACCTAAATATAAAAACTGCTACTGGAGACGAACGCTTCAACCTAGAAGAACAAAATTTGGTGAGCCAAGTGGGATTTGTGTACTGATCATTACAACCTAGTATCATCAACATTGGGTGAAAAAATATTTGCTGGTATTTCGGAAACTTGTTATTTCTTAGACGCTTGGCAACCCCTCTCAATGAAAGTGCTTTTCCACAGTCTGTGCCTAGGGCTACTTGAAGAGGAAACAAACCATAGAGACAAAACTGAGAACTCGTTTATTTTGTATAGTTTCAAAGAGCTACTACAAACCATGTTGGATTTAGTGTTCCAAATTCATATATCTATATAGGAGAGAACAGAGTGAAACCTATAAATGAAAACTGCTACTGTAAACGAACGCTTCAACATAGAAGAACAAAATTTGGTGAGCCAAGAGGGATTTGTGCACTGATCATTACCATCAAGTATCATCAAGATAGGGTGAAAAAATATTTGCTAGTATTTCGGAAACTCGTTATTTCTTAGAAGCTTCGCAACCCCTCTCAATGAAAGTGCTTTTTCACAGTCTGTGCCTATGGCTACTTGAAGAGGAAACAAACCACAGAGACAAAACTGAGAACTCCTTTATTTTGTCAAGTTACAAAAGAGCTACTACAAACCATGTTGGATTTAGAGATCCAAATTCATCTATCTATATAGGAGAGAACAGAGTGAAACCTAAATAAAAAACTGCTACTGTAGACGAACGCTTCAACCTAGAAGAACAAAATTTGGTGAGCCAAGTGGGATTTGTGTACTGATCATTACCACTTAGTATCATCACATTGGGTGAAAAAATATTTGCTGGTTTTTCGGAAACTCGTTATTTCTTAGAAGCTTGGCAACCCCTCTCAATGAAAGTGATTTTCCACAGTCTGTGCCTAGGGCTACTTGAAGAGAAAACAAACCATAGAGACAAAACTGAGAACTCCTTTATTTTTTCAAGTTTCAAAGAGCTACTACAAACCATGTTGGATTTAGAGTTCCAAATTCATCTATCTATATAGGAGAGAACAGAGTGAAACCTAAAACTAAAAACTGCTAGTGTAAATGAACGCTTCTACCTAGCAGAACAAAATTTGGTGAGCCAAGTGGGATTTGTGTACTTGTCTTTACCACCATGTATCATGAACATTGGGTGAAAAAATATTTGCTGCTATTTCGGAAACTCGTTATTTCTTGGAAGCTGGGCAACCCCTCTCAATGAAAGTGCTTTTCCACAGTCTATGTCTAGGGCTACTTGAAGAGGAAACAAACCATAGAGACAAAACTGAGAACTTCTTTACTTTGTCAAGTTTCAAAGAGCTACTACAAACCATGTTGGATTTAGTGTTCCAAATTCATCTATCTATATAGGAGAGAACAGAGTGAAACCTAAAAATAAAAACTGCTACTGTAAACGAAGGCTTCAACCTAGTAGAACAAAATTTGGTGAGCCAAGTGAGATTTGTTTACTTGTCATTACCACCACGTATCATTAACATTGGGTGAAAAAATATTTGCTGCTATTTCGGAAACTCGTAATTTCTTGGAAGCTTGGCAACCCCTTTCAATGAAAGTGCTTTCCCACAGTCTCTACTTAGGGCTACATGAAGCGGAAACAAATCATAGAGACAAAACTGAGAACTCCTTTATTTTGTCAAGTTTCAAAGAGCTATTACACACCATGTTGGATTTAGAGTTCTAAATTCATCTATGTATATAGGAGAGAACAGAGTGAAATCTAAATATTAAAATTGCTACTGTAGACGAACGCTTCAAAGTAGAAAAACAAAATTTGGTGAGCCAAGTGGGATTTGTGTACAGATCATTACCACCAAGTATCATCAAAACTGGGTGAAAAAATATTTGCTGGTATTTCGGAAACTCGTTATTTCTTTGAAGCTTGGCAACACCTCTCAATGAAAGTGCTTTTCCACACTCTGTGCCTAGGGCTATTTGAAGAGGAAACAAACCATAGAGACAAAACTAGGAACTCCATTATTTTGTCAAGTTTCAAAGAGCTACTACAAACCATGTTGGATTTAGAGTTCCAAATTCATCTATCTATATAGGATAGAACAGAGTGAAACCTAAATATAAAAACTGCTACTGGAGACGAACACTTCAACCTAGAAGAACAAAATTTGGTGAGCCAAGTGGGATTTGTGTTCTGATCATTACCACCTAGTATCATCAACATTGGGTGAAAAAATATTTGCTGGTATTTCGGAAACTCGTTATTTCTTAGAAGCTTGGCAACCCCTCTCAATGAAAGTGCTTTTCAACAGTCTGTGCCTAGGGCTACTTGAAGAAAAAACAAACCATAGAGACAAAACTGAGAACTCGTTTATTTTGTCAAGTTTCAAAGAGCTACTACAAACCATGTTGGATTTAGTGTTCCAAATTCATATATCTATATAGGAGAAAACAGAGTGAAACCTAAAAATGAAAACTGCTACTGTAAACGAACGCTTCAACCTAGAAGAACAAAATTTGGTGAGCCAAGAGGGATTTGTGCACTGATCATTACCATCAAGTATCATCAAGATTGGGTGAAAAAATATTTGCTAGTATTTCGGAAACTCGTTATTTCTTAGAAGCTTGGCAACCCCTCTCAATGAAAGTGCTTTTCCACAGTCTGTGCCTAGGGCTACTTGAAGAGGAAACAAACCACAGAGACAAAAATGAGAACTTCTTTATTTTGTAAAGTTACAGAAGAGCTACTACAAACCATGCTGGATTTAGAGATCCAAATTCATCTATCTATATAGGAGAGAACAGAGTGAAACCTAAATAAAAAACTACTACTGTAGACGAACGCTTCAACCTAGAAGAACAAAATATGGTGAGCCAAGAGGGATTTGTGCACTGATCATTACCACCAAGTATCATCAAAACTGGGTGAAAAAATATTTGCTGGTATTTCGGAAACTCGTTATTTCTTTGAAGCTTGGCAACGCCTCTCAATGAAAGGGCTTTTCCACACTATGTGCCTAGGGCTATTTGAAGAGGAAACAAACCATAGAGACAAAACTAGGAACTCCATTATTTTCTCAAGTTTCAAAGAGCTACTACAAACCATGTTGGATTTAGTGTTCCAAATTCATCTATCTATATACGAGAGAACAGAGTGAAACCTAAATATAAAAACTGCTACTGTAGACGAACGCTTCAACCTAGAAGAACAAAATTTGGTGAGCCAAGTGGGATTTGTGTTCTGATCATTAGCACCTAGTATCATCACATTGGGTGAAAAAATATTTGCTGGTATTTCGGAAACTCGTTATTTCTTAGAAGCTTGGCAACCCCTCTCACTGAAAGTGATTTTCCACAGTCTGTGCCTAGGGATACTTGAAGAGGAAACAAACCATAGAGACAAAACTGAGAACTCCTTTACTTTGTCAAGTTTCAAAGAGCTACTACAAACCATGTTGGATTTAGAGTTCCAAATTCATCTATCTATATAGGAGAGAACAGAGTGAAACCTAAAACTAAAAACTGCTACTGTAAACGAACGCTTCAACTTAGCAGAATAAAATTTGGTGAGCCAAGTGGGATTTGTGTACTTGTCATTACCACCACGTATCATCAACATTGGGTGAAAAAATATTTGCTGCTATTTCGGAAACTCGTAATTTCTTGGAAGCTTGGCAACCCCTTTAAATGAAAGTGCTTTCCCACAGTCTCTGTTTTGGGCTACATGAAGCGGAAACAAATCATAGAGACAAAACTGAGAACTCCTTTATTTTGTCAAGTTTCAAAGAGCTATTACACACCATGTTGGATTTAGAGTTCCAAATTCATCTATTTATATAGGAGAGAACAGAGTGAAACCTAAATATTAAAATTGCTACTGTAGACGAACGCTTCAAAGTAGAAGAACAACATTTGGTGAGCCAAGTGGGACTTGTGTAGAGATCATTACCACCAAGTATCATCGACATAGGGTGAAAAAATATTTGCTGGTATTTCGGAAACTCGTTGTTTCTTAGAAGATTGGCAACCCCTCTCAATGAAAGTGCTTTTAAACTGTCTGTGCCTAGGGCTACTTGAAGAGGAAACAAACCATAGAGTCAAAACTGAGAACTCCTTTATTTTGTCAAGTTTCAAAGAGCTACTACAAACCATGTTGGATTTAGAGTTCCAAATTCATCTATCTATATAGGAGAGAACAGAGTGAAACCTAAAAATAAATACTGCTACTGTAAACGAACACTTCAACCTAGAAGAACAAAATTTGGTGAGCCAAGTGGGATTTGTGTATCGATCATTACGACCAAGTATCATCAACATTGGGTGAAAAAATATTTGCTGATATTTCGGAAACTCGTTATTTCTTAGAAGCTTGGCTACCCCTCTCAATGAAAGTGCTTTTCCACAGTCTGTGACTAGGACTCCTTGAAGAGGAAACAAATCATAGAGACAAAACTGCGAACTCCTTTATTATGTCAAGTTTCAAAGAGCTACTCCAAACCATGTTGGATTTAGAGTTCCTAATTCATCTGTCTATATAGGAGACAACAGAGTGAAACCTAAATATAAAAACTGTACTGTAGACGAACGCTCCAACCTAGAAGAACAAAATTTGGTGAGCCAAGTGGGATTTGTGTACTGATCATTACCACCTAGATTAATCAACATTGGGTGAAAAAATATTTGCCGGTATTTCAAAAACTCGTTATTTTAGAAGCTTGGCAACCCCTCTCAATGAAAGTGCTTTTCCACTGTCTGTGCCTAGGGCTACTTGAAGAGGAAACAAAACATAGAGACAAAACTTAGAACTCCTTTATTTTGTCAAGTTTCAAAGGGCTACAACAAACCATGTTGGATTTTGAGTTCCAAATTATTCTATCTATATTGGAGAGAACAGAGTGAAACGTAAATATAAAAACTGCTACTGTAGACGAACGCTTCAACCTAGAAGAACAAAATTTGGTGAGCCAAGTGGGATTTGTATACTGATCATTACCACCAAGTATCATCAACTTTGGGTGAAAAAATATTTGCTGGCATTTCGGAAACTCCTTATTTCTTAGAAGCTTGGCCACTCCTCTCAATGAAAGTGCTTTTCCACCGTTTGTGCCTAAGGCAACTTGAAGAGGAAACAAACCATAGAGACAAAACGGCGAACTCCTTTATTTTGTCAACTTTCAAAGAGCTACTGCAAACCATGTTGAATTTAGAGTTCCAAATTCATCTATCTATATATAGGAGAGAACAGAGGGAAACCAAAAATATAAACTGCTACTGTAAACGAAAGCTTCAACCACGAAGAAGAAAATTTGGTGAGTCAAGTGGGATTTGTGTACCGATCATTACCACTAAGTATCATCAACATTGGGTGAAAAAATATTTGCTGGTATTTCGGAAACTCGTAATTTTTTGGAAGCTTGGCCACCCCTTTCAATGAAAGTGTTTTTCCAAGGTGTGTGCCTAGGGCTACATGAAGAGGAAAAAAACCATAGAGACAAAACTGAGAACTTCTTTATTTTGTCAAGTTTCTATGAGCTAGTACAAACCATGTTATATTTAGAGTTCCAAATTCATCTATCTATATAGGAGAGAACAGAGTGTAACCTAAAAATAAAAACTGCTACTGTAAACGAACGCTTCAACCTAGAAAAACAAAATTTGTTGAGCAAAGTGGGATTTGTGTACTTGTCATTACCACCACGTATCATCACGATTGGGTGAAAATATATTTGCTGGTATTTCGGAAACTCGTAATTTCTTGGAAGCTTGGCAACCCCTTTCAATGAAAGTGCTTTTCCACAGTCTGTGCCTAGGGCTATTGAACAGGAAACAAACTATTGAGAAAAAACTGAGAACTCCATTATTTTGTCAATGTTCAAAGAGCTACTACAAACCATGTTGGATTTAGAGTTTCAAATTCATATATCTACATAGGAGAGAACGGAGTGAAACCTAAATATAAAAACTGCTACTGAATACGAATGATTCAACCTAGAAGAACAAAATTTGGTGAGCCAAGTGGGATTTGTGTACTGATCATTACCACCAAGTATCATATAGATTGGGTGAAAAAATATTTGCTGGTATTTCGGAATCTCATTATTTCTTAGAAGCTTGGCAACCCCTCTCAATGAAAGTGCTCTTCCCCAGTCTCTGCTTAGGGCTACTTGAAGAGGAAACAAACCATAGAGGCTAAACTGAGAACTACTTTTTTTTTGTCAAGTTTCAAAGAGCTACTACAAACCATGTTGGATTTAAGTTCCAAATTCATCTATCTATATAGGAGAGAACAGAGGGAAACCAAAACTATAAACTGCTACTGTAAACGAACGCTTCAACCACGAAAACAAAATTTGGTGAGCCAAGTGGTATTTGTGTACGGATCATTAACACCAAGCATCATCAAGATTGGGTGAAAAAATATTTGCTGGAATTTCCGAAACTCCTTATTTCCAAAGTCTCTGCTTAGGGCTCATTGAAGAGGAAACAAACCATAGAGACAAAACTGAGAATTCATTTTTTGTCAAGTTTCAAAGAGCTACTACAAACCAGGTCGGATTTAGAGTTCGAAATTCATCTATCTCTATAGGAGAGTACAGAGTGAAACCTAAATATAAATACTGCTACTGCAGACGAATGCTTCAACCTAGAAGAACAAAATTCGGTGAGCCAAGTGGGATTAGTGTAGTGATCATTACCACTAAGTATCATCAACATTGGGTGAAAAAATATTTGCTGGTATTTCGGAAACTCGTTATTTCTTAAAAGCTTGGCAACCCCTCTCAATGAAAGTGATTTTCCACAGTCTGCCTAGGGCTACTTGAAGAGGAAACAAACCATAGAGACAAAACTGAGAACTCCTTTATTTTTTCAAGTTTCAAAGAGCTACTACAAACCATGTTGGATTTAGAGTTCCAAATTCATCTATCTATATAGAAGAGAACATAGTGAAACCTAAAAATAAAAACTGCTACTGTAAACGAACGCTTCTACCTCGAAGAACAAAATTTGGTGAGCCAAGTGGGATTTGTGTAATTGTCATTACCACCACGTATCATCACGATTGCGTGAAAATATATTTGCTGGTATTTCGGAAACTCATATTTCTTGGAAGCTTGGCAACCCCTTTCAATGAAAGTGCTTTTCCATAGTCTCTGCTTAGGGCTACTTGAAGAGGAAACAATCCATAGAGACAAAACCGAGAACTACTTTATTTTGTCAAGTTTCAAAGAGCTACTACAAACCATGTTGGATTTAGGGTTCCAAATACATCTATCTATATAAGAGAGAAAACAGTGAAACCTACATATAAAAACTGGTGCTGTAGACGAATGCTACAACCTAGAAGAACATAATTTGGTGAGCCAAGTGGGAATTGTGTACTGATCATTACCACCACGTATCATCACGATTGGGTGAAAAAATATTTGCTGGTATTTCGGAAAATCGTAATTTTTTGGAAGCTTGGCAACACCTTTCAATGAAAGTGCTTTTCCACAGTCTCTGCTTAGGGCTACTTTAAGAGGAAACAAATCATAGAGACTGAACTGAGAACTCCTTTATTTTGTCAAATTTCAAAGTGCTACTACAAACCATGTTGGATTTAGAGTTCCAAATTCATCTATCTATATAGGAGAGTACAGAGTGAAACCTACACATAAAAAGTGCTACTGTAGACGAACGCGTCAAGGTAGAAGAAGAAAATTTGGTGAGCCAAGTGGGATTTGTGTACTGATCATGATCACCAAGTATCTTCAAGTTTGGGTGAAAAAATATTTGCTAGTACTCGGAAACTCGTTATTTCTTAGAAGCTTCGCAACCCCTCTCAATGAAAGTGCTTTCACAGTCTGTGCCTAGGGCTACTTGAAGAGGAAACAAACCATAGAGACAAAACAGGGAACTCCATTATTTTGTCAAGTTTCAAAAAGCTACTACAAACCCTGTTGGGTTTAGAGTTCCAAATTCAACTATCTATATACGAGAGAACAGAGTGAAACCTAAATATAAAAAATGGTACTGTAGACGAACGCTTCAAACTAGAAGAACAAAATTTGGTGAGCCAAGTGGGAGTTGTGTACTGATCCTTACCACCTAGTATCATCAACATTGGGTGAAAAAATATTTGCTGGTATTTCGGAAACTGGTTGTTTCTTAGAAGCTTGGCAACCCCTCTCAATGAAAGTGCTTTTCCACAGTATGTGCCAAGGGCTACTTGAAGAGGAAACAAACCATAGAGACAAAACTGAGAACTCCTTTATTTTGTCAAGTTGCAAAGAGCTACTACAAACTATGTTGCATTTAGAGATCCAAATTCATCTATCGATATAGGAGAGAACAGAGTGAAACCTAAATAAAAAACTGCTACTGTAGATGAATGCTTCGACCTAGAAGAACAAAATTTGGTGAGCCAAGTGGGATTTGTGTACTGATCATTACCACCTAGTATCATCAACATTGGGTGAAAAAATATTTGCTGGTATTTTGGAAACTCGTTATTTCTTAGACGCTTGGCAACCCCTCTCAATGAAAGTACTTTTCCACAGTCTGTGCCTAGGGCTACTTGAAGAGGAAACAAACCATAGAGACAAAACTGAGAGCTCCTTTATTTTGTCAAGTTTCAAAGAGCTACTACAAACCATGTTGGATTTAGAGTTCCAATTTCATCTATCTATATAGGAGAGAACATAGTGAAACCTAAAAATAAAAACTGCTACTGTAAACGAACGCTTCAACCTCGAAGAACAAAATTTGGTATGCCAAGTGGGATTTGTGTACTGATCATTACCACCACGTATCATCACGTTTGGGTGAAAATATATTTGCTGGTATTTCGGAAACTCGTAATTTCATGGAAGCTTCGCAACCCCTTTCAATGAAAGTGCTTTCCCACAGTCTCTGCTTAGGGCTACATGAAGAGGAAACAAATCATAGAGACAAAACTGAGAACTCCTTTGTTTTGTCTAGTTTCAAAGAGCTATTACACACCATGTTGGATTTAGAGTTCCAAATTCATCTATGTATATAGGAGAGAACAGAGTGAAACCTAAATATTAAAATTGCTACTGTAGACGAACGCTTCAAAGTAGAAGAACAACATTTGGTGAGCCAAGTGGAACTTTTGTAGAGATCATTACCACCTAGTATCATCGACATTGGGTGAAAAAATATTTGCTGGTATTTCGGAAACTCCTTATTTCTTAGAAGATTGGCAACCACTGAGAAGTCCTTTATTTTGTCAAGTTTCAAGGAGCTACTACAAACCATGTTGGTTTGAGAGTTCCAATATCATCTATCTATATAGGATAGAACAGAGGGAACATGAAAATATAAACTGCTATTGTAAACGAACGCTTCAACCTAGAAGAACTAAATTTGGTGAGTCAAGTGGCATTTCTGTACTTGAAATTACCACCACGTATGATCAACATTGGGTGAAATAATATTTGCTGGTATTTCGGAAACTCCTAATTTCTTGAAAGCTTGGCCACCCCTCTCAATGAAAGTGCTTTTCCACAGTCTCTGCTTAGGGCTACATGAAGCGTAAACAAATCATAGAGACAAAACTGAGAACTCCTTTATTTTGTCAAGTGTCAAGGAGCTACTACAAACCATGTTGGTTTGAGAGTTCCAAATTCATCTATCTATATAGGAGAGAACAGAGGGAACATGAAAATATAAACTGCTACTGTAAACGAAGGCTTCAACCTAGAAGAACAAACTTTGGTGAGCCAAGTGGGATTTGTGTGCTGATCATGATCACCAAGTATCTTCAAGATTGGGTGAAAAAATATTTGCTAGTACTTCGGAAACTCGTTATTTCTTAGAAGCTTGGCAACCCCTCTCAATGAAAGTGCTTTTACAGTCTGTGCCTAGGGCTACTTGAAGAGGAAACAAACCATAGAGACAAAACTGGGAACTCCATTATTTTGTCAAGTTTCAAAAAGCTACTACAAACACTGTTGGATTTAGAGTTCCAAATTCAACTATCTATATAGGAGAGAACAGAGTGAAACCTAAATATAAAAACTGCTACTGTAGACGAACGCTTCAAACTAGAAGTACAAAATTTGGTGAGCCAAGTGGTATTTGTGTACTGATCCTTACCACCTAGTATCATCACATTGGGTGAAAAAATATTTGCTGGTTTTTCGGAAACTCGTTATTTCTTAGAAGCTTGGCAACCCCTCTCAATGAAAGTGATTTTCCACAGTCTGTGCCTAGGGCTACTTGAAGAGAAAACAAACCATAGAGACAAAACTGAGAACTCCTTTATTTTTTCAAGTTTCAAAGAGCTACTACAAACCATGTTGGATTTAGAGTTCCAAATTCATCTATCTATATAGGAGAGAACAGAGTGAAACCTAAAACTAAAAACTGCTAGTGTAAATGAACGCTTCTACCTAGCAGAACAAAATTTGGTGAGCCAAGTGGGATTTGTGTACTTGTCTTTACCACCATGTATCATGAACATTGGGTGAAAAAATATTTGCTGCTATTTCGGAAACTCGTTATTTCTTGGAAGCTGGGCAACCCCTCTCAATGAAAGTGCTTTTCCACAGTCTATGTCTAGGGCTACTTGAAGAGGAAACAAACCATAGAGACAAAACTGAGAACTTCTTTATTTTGTCAAGTTTCAAAGAGCTACTACAAACCATGTTGGATTTAGTGTTCCAAATTCATCTATCTATATAGGAGAGAACAGAGTGAAACCTAAAAATAAAAACTGCTACTGTAAACGAAGGCTTCAACCTAGTAGAACAAAATTTGGTGAGCCAAGTGAGATTTGTTTACTTGTCATTACCACCACGTATCATTAACATTGGGTGAAAAAATATTTGCTGCTATTTCGGAAACTCGTAATTTCTTGGAAGCTTGGCAACCCCTTTCAATGAAAGTGCTTTCCCACAGTCTCTACTTAGGGCTACATGAAGCGGAAACAAATCATAGAGACAAAACTGAGAACTCCTTTATTTTGTCAAGTTTCAAATAGCTATTACACACCATGTTGGATTTAGAGTTCTAAATTCATCTATGTATATAGGAGAGAACAGAGTGAAATCTAAATATTAAAATTGCTACTGTAGACGAACGCTTCAAAGTAGAAAAACAAAATTTGGTGAGCCAAGTGGGATTTGTGTACAGATCATTACCACCAAGTATCATCAAAACTGGGTGAAAAAATATTTGCTGGTATTTCGGAAACTCGTTATTTCTTTGAAGCTTGGCAACACCTCTCAATGAAAGTGCTTTTCCACACTCTGTGCCTAGGGCTATTTGAAGAGGAAACAAACCATAGAGACAAAACTGCGAACTCCTTTATTATGTCAAGTTTCAAAGAGCTACTCCAAACCATGTTGGATTTAGAGTTCCAAATTCATCTATCTATATAGGATAGAACAGAGTGAAACCTAAATATAAAAACTGCTACTGGAGACGAACACTTCAACCTAGAAGAACAAAATTTGGTGAGCCAAGTGGGATTTGTGTACTGATCATTACCACCTAGTATCATCAACATTGGGTGAAAAAATATTTGCTGGTATTTCGGAAACTCGTTATTTCTTAGACGCTTGGCAACCCCTCTCAATGAAAGTGCTTTTCAACAGTCTGTGCCTAGGGCTACTTGAAGAAAAAACAAACCATAGAGACAAAACTGAGAACTCGTTTATTTTGTCAAGTTTCAAAGAGCTACTACAAACCATGTTGGATTTAGTGTTCCAAATTCATATATCTATATAGGAGAAAACAGAGTGAAACCTAAAAATGAAAACTGCTACTGTAAACGAACGCTTCAACCTAGAAGAACAAAATTTGGTGAGCCAAGAGGGATTTGTGCACTGATCATTACCATCAAGTATCATCAAGATTGGGTGAAAAAATATTTGCTAGTATTTCGGAAACTCGTTATTTCTTAGAAGCTTGGCAACCTCTCTCAATGAAAGTGCTTTTCCACAGTCTGTGCCTAGGGCTACTTGAAGAGGAAACAAACCACAGAGACAAAACTGAGAACTTCTTTATTTTGTAAAGTTACAGAAGAGCTACTACAAACCATGCTGGATTTAGAGATCCAAATTCATCTATCTATATAGGAGAGAACAGAGTGAAACCTAAATAAAAAACTACTACTGTAGACGAACGCTTCAACCTAGAAGAACAAAATTTGGTGAGCCAAGAGGGATTTGTGCACTGATCATTACCACCAAGTATCATCAAAACTGGGTGAAAAAATATTTGCTGGTATTTCGGAAACTCGTTATTTCTTTGAAGCTTGGCAACGCCTCTCAATGAAAGGGCTTTTCCACACTATGTGCCTAGGGCTATTTGAAGAGGAAACAAACCATAGAGACAAAACTAGGAACTCCATTATTTTGTCAAGTTTCAAAGAGCTACTACAAACCATGTTGGATTTAGTGTTCCAAATTCATCTATCTATATAGGAGAGAACAGAGTGAAACCTAAATATAAAAACTGCTACTGTAGACGAACGCTTCAACCTAGAAGAACAAAATTTGGTGAGCCAAGTGGGATTTGTGTTCTGATCATTAGCACCTAGTATCATCACATTGGGTGAAAAAATATTTGCTGGTATTTCGGAAACTCGTTATTTCTTAGAAGCTTGGCAACCCCTCTCACTGAAAGTGATTTTCCACAGTCTGTGCCTAGGGATACTTGAAGAGGAAACAAACCATAGAGACAAAACTGAGAACTCCTTTACTTTGTCAAGTTTCAAAGAGCTACTACAAACCATGTTGGATTTAGTGTTCCAAATTCATCTATCTATATAGGAGAGAACAGAGTGAAACCTAAATATAAAAACTGCTACTGTAGACGAACGCTTCAACCTAGAAGAACAAAATTTGGTGAGCCAAGTGGGATTTGTGTTCTGATCATTAGCACCTAGTATCATCACATTGGGTGAAAAAATATTTGCTGGTATTTCGAAAACTCGTTATTTCTTAGAAGCTTGGCAACCCCTCTCACTGAAAGTGATTTTCCACAGTCTGTGCCTAGGGATACTTGAAGAGGAAACAAACCATAGAGACAAAACTGAGAACTCCTTTACTTTGTCAAGTTTCAAAGAGCTACTACAAACCATGTTGGATTTAGAGTTCCAAATTCATCTATCTATATAGGAGAGAACAGAGTGAAACCTAAAACTAAAAACTGCTACTGTAAACGAACGCTTCAACTTAGCAGAATAAAATTTGGTGAGCCAAGTGGGATTTGTGTACTTGTCATTACCACCACGTATCATCAACATTGGGTGAAAAAATATTTGCTGCTATTTCGGAAACTCGTAATTTCTTGGAAGCTTGGCAACCCCTTTAAATGAAAGTGCTTTCCCACAGTCTCTGTTTTGGGCTACATGAAGCGGAAACAAATCATAGAGACAAAACTGAGAACTCCTTTATTTTGTCAAGTTTCAAAGAGCTATTACACACCATGTTGGATTTAGAGTTCCAAATTCATCTATTTATATAGGAGAGAACAGAGTGAAATCTAAATATTAAAATTGCTACTGTAGACGAACGCTTCAAAGTAGAAGAACAACATTTGGTGAGCCAAGTGGGACTTGTGTAGAGATCATTACCACCAAGTATCATCGACATAGGGTGAAAAAATATTTGCTGGTATTTCGGAAACTCGTTGTTTCTTAGAAGATTGGCAACCCCTCTCAATGAAAGTGCTTTTAAACTGTCTGTGCCTACGGCTACTTGAAGAGGAAACAAACCATAGAGTCAAAACTGAGAACTCCTTTATTTTGTCAAGTTTCAAAGAGCTACTACAAACCATGTTGGATTTAGAGTTCCAAATTCATCTATCTATATAGGAGAGAACAGAGTGAAACCTAAAAATAAATACTGCTACTGTAAACGAACACTTCAACCTAGAAGAACAAAATTTGGTGAGCCAAGTGGGATTTGTGTATCGATCATTAACACCAAGCATCATCAAGATTGGGTGAAAAAATATTTGCTGGAATTTCCGAAACTCCTTATTTCCAAAGTCTCTGCTTAGGGCTCATTGAAGAGGAAACAAACCATAGAGACAAAACTGAGAATTCATTTTTTGTCAAGTTTCAAAGAGCTACTACAAACCAGGTCGGATTTAGAGTTCGAAATTCATCTATCTCTATAGGAGAGTACAGAGTGAAACCTAAATATAAATACTGCTACTGCAGACGAATGCTTCAACCTAGAAGAACAAAATTCGGTGAGCCAAGTGGGATTAGTGTAGTGATCATTACCACTAAGTATCATCAACATTGGGTGAAAAAATATTTG
>NW_027515461.1:654915-702385 GCF_048772815.1 Callospermophilus lateralis
CCAAGCTTCCAAGAAATTACGAGTTTCCGAAATACCAGCAAATATTTTTTCACCCAGTATTCATGATACTTGGTGGTGTTGATCGGTACACAAATCCCACTTGGCTCACCAAATTTTGTTCTGCTAGGTTGAAGCGTTCGTCTACAGTAGCAGTTTTTATATTTAGGTTTCACTCTGTTCTCTGCTATATACATAGATGAATTTGGAACTCTAATCCAACATGGTTTGTAGTAGCTCTTTGAAACTTGACAATGTAAAATAGTTCCCAGTTTTGTCTCTTTTTTTTTCCTCTTCAACTAGACCTAGGCACAGACGGTGGTAAAGCACTTTCATTGAGAGGGCTTGCCAAGCTTCTAAGAAATAACGAGTTTCCGAAATACCATCAAATATTTTTTCACCGAATCTTGATGATATGTGGTGGTAATGATCAGTACACAAATCCCACTGGGCTCACCAAATTTTGTTCTTCTAGTTTTAAGCGTTCGTTTACAGTACCAGTTTTTATTTTTAGGTTTCACTCATTTCTCTGCTATATAGATAGATGAATTTGGAACTCTATATCCAACATGGTTTGTAGTGGCCCTTTGAAACTTGACAAAATAAAGGAGTTCTCAGTTTTGTCTCTATGGTTTCTTTCCTCTTCAAGTACCCGTAAAAACAGACTGTGGAAAAGCACTTTCATTGAGTGGGGTTGCCATGCTTCTAAGAAATAACGAGTTTCCGAACTACCAGCAAATATTTTTTCAAGCAATCTTGATAACACTTGGTGGTAATGATCAGTACACAAATCCAACTTGGCTCACCAAATTTTGTTCTTCTATGTTGAAGCGTTCGTCTACAGTAGCAGTTTTTATATTTAGGTTTCACTCTGTTCTCTGCTATATAGACAGATGAATTTGGAACTCTAAATCCAATATGGTTTGTAGTAGCTCCTTGAAACTTGACAAAATAAAGGAGATCTCCGTTTTGTCTCTATGATTTGTTTCCGCTTCAAGTAGCCCTAAGCTGATACTGTGAAAAAGCACTTTCATTGAGAGGGGTTGCCAAGCTTCCAAGAAATTACGAGTTTCCGAAATACCAGCAAATAGATTTTCACCCAATAATCATGATACTTGGTGGTATTGATCGGTACACAAATCCCACTTGGCTCACCAAATTTTGTTCTTCTAGGTTGAAGCGTTCGTCTACTGTAACAGTTTTTTATATTTACGTTTCCCTCTGTTCTCTCCTATATAGATAGATGATTTTGGAACTCAAAATCCAATATGCTTTGTAGTAGCTCTTTGAAACTTGACAAAGTAAAGGAGTTCTAAGTTTTGTCACCATGTTTTGTTTCCTCTTCAAGTAGTCCTAGGCACTAACTGTGGAAAAGCACTTTCATTGAGAGGGATTGACAAGCTCCTAAGAAATAACGAGTTTCCGAAATACCATCAAATATTTTTTCCCCGAATCTTGATGATACGTCGTGGTAATGATCGGTACACAAATCCCACTTGGCTCACCAAATTTTGTTCTTCTAGGTTGAAGCGTTCGTTTGCTGTAGCAGTTTATATATTTACGTTTCCCTCTGTTCTCTCCTATATAGATAGATGAATTTGGAACTCTAAATCCAACATGGTTTGTAGTAGCTCTTTGAAACTTGACAAAATAAAGGAGTTCTCAGTTTTGTCTCTTTGGTTTGTTTCCTCTTCAAGTAGCCCTAGGCACAGACGGTGGTAAAGCACTTTCATTGAGAGGGGTTGCCAAGCTTCTAAGAAATAACGAGTTTCCGAAATACAGGCAATTTTTTTTTCACCCGATATTGATGATACTTGGTGGTGATGATTGGTACACAAATCCAACTTGGCTCACCAAATTTTGTTCTTCTAGGTTGAAGCGTTCTTCTACAGTAGCAGTTTTTATATTTCGGTTTCACTCTGCTATATAGACAGATGAATTTGGAACTCTAAATCCAATATGGTTTGTAGTAGCTCTTTGAAACTTGACAAAATAAAGGAATTCTCCGTTTTGTCTCTATGATTTGTTTCCGCTTCAAGTAGCCCTAAGCTGAGACTGTGAAAAAGCACTTTCATTGAGAGATGTTGCCAAGCTACCAAGAAATTACGAGTTTCCGAAATACCAGCAAATATTTTTTCACCCAATATTCATGATACTTGGTGGTGTTGATCGGTACACAAATCCCACTTGGCTCACCAAATTTTGTTCTGCTAGGTTGAAGCGTTCGTCTACAGTATCAGTTTTTATATTTAGGTTTCACTCTGTTCTCTGCTATATAGATAGATGAATTTGGAACTCTAAATCCAACATGGTTTGTAGTAGCTCTTTGAAACTTGACAAAATAAAGGAGTTCTCAGTTTTGTCTCTATGGTTTGTTTCCTCTTCAAGTAGCCCTAGGCACGGACGGTGGAAAAGCACTTTCATTGAGAGGGTTTGCCAAGCTTCTAAGAAATAACGAGTTTCCGAAATACCAGCAAATATTTTTTCACCCAATGTTGATGATACTTGGTGGTAATGATCAGTACACAAATCCCACTTGGCTCACCATATATTGTTCTTGTAGGTTGAAGCGTTCGTCTACTGTAGCAGTTTTTATATTTAGGTTTCCCACTGTTCTCTCCTATATAGATAGATGAATTTGGAACTCTAAATCAAACATGGTTTGCAGTAGCTCTTTGAAACTTGACAAAATAAAGTAGTTCTCAGTTTTGTCTCTATGTTTTGTTTCTTCTTCAACTAAATCTAGGCACAGACTGTGGAAAAGCGCTTTCCTTGAGAGGGGTTGCCAAGCTTCTAAGAAATAACGAGTTTCCGAAATACCAGCAAATATTTTTTTCACAGAATCTTGATGATACTTGGTGGTAATGATCAGTACACAAATCCCACTTGGCTCACCAAATGTTCTTCTAGGTTGAAGCGTTCATTTACAGTAGCAGTTTTTATTTTTAGGTTTCACTCTGTTCTCTGCTATATAGATAGATGAATTTGGAAGTCTAAATCCAACATGGTTTGTAGTAGCTCTTTGAAACTTGACAAAATAACGTATTTCTCAGTTTTGTCTCTATGTTTTGTTTCCTCTTCAAGTAGACCTAGGCACAGACTGTGGAAAAGCACTTTCATTGAGAGCGGTTGCCAAGCTTCTAAAAATAATGAGTTTCCGAAATACCCACAAATATTTTTTCACCGAATCTTGATGATACTTGGTGGTAATGATCAGTACACAAATCCCACTTGGCTCTCCAAATTTTGTTCTTCTAGGTTGAAGCGTTCGTTTACAGTAGCAGTTTTTATTTTTAGGTTTCACTCTGTTCTCTGCTATATAGATAGATGAATTTGGAACTCTAAATCCAACATGGTTTGTAGTAGTTCTTTGAAACTTGAGAAAAAAAGGAGTTTTCAGTTTTGTCTCTATGGATTGTTTCCTCTTCAAGTAGCCCTAGGCATTGACTGTGGAAATGCACATTCATTGAGAGGGGTTGCCAAGCTTCTAAGAAATAACGAATTTCCGAAATACAGGCAATTTTTTTTCACCCGATCTTGATGATACTTGGTGGTGATGATCGGTACACAAATCCAACTTGGCTCACCAAATTTTGTTCTTCTAAGTTGAAGCGTTCGTCTACAGTAGCAGTTTTTATATTTAGGTTTCACTCTGTTCTCTGCTACATAGACAGATGAATTTGGAACTCTAAATCCAATATGGTTTGTAGTGGCTCTTTGAAACTTGACAAAATAAAGGAGTTCTCAGTTTTCTCTCTATGATTAGTTTCCGCTTCAGGTAGCCGTACGCAGAGACTGTGGAAATGCACTTTAATTGAGAGGGGTTGCCAAGCTTCCAAGTAATTAAGAGTTTCCAAAATACCAGCAAATATTTTTTCACCCAATCTTGATGATACTTGGTGGTAATGACAAGTCCACAAATCCCACTTGGCTCACCAAATTTTGTTCTTCTAGGTTGAAGCATTCGTTTACAGTACCAGTTTTTATTTTTAGGTTTCACTCTGTTCTCTCCTATATAGATAGATGAATTGGAACTCTAAATTCAACATGGTTTGTAGTAGCTCTTTGAAACTTGACAAAATAAATGAGTTCTCAGTTTTGTCTCTATTATTTGTTTTTGCTTCAAGTGGCATTAAGCAGAGACTGTGGAAAAGCACTTTCATTGAGAGGGGTTGCCAAGATTCTAAGAAATAACGAGTTTCCGAATTACCAGCAAATATTTTTTCACCCAATCTTGATGATACTTTGTGGTGAAGATCGGTACACAAATCCCACTTGGCTCACCAAATTTTGTTCTTCTAGGTTGAAGCGTTCGTTTACAGTAGCATTTTTTATTTTTAGGTTTCACTCTGTTCTCTGCTATATAGATAGATGAAATTGGAACTCTAAATCCAACATGGTTTGTAGTGGCTCTTTGAAACTTGACAAAATAAAGGAGTTTTCAGTTTTGTCTCTATGGATTGTTTCCTCTTCAAGTAGCCCTAGGCACAAACGGTGGAAAAGCAATTTCATTGAGAGGGGTTGCCAAGCTTCCAAGAAATAACGAGTTTCCGAAATACCAGCAAGTATTTTTTTACCCAGTCTTGATGATACATGGTGGTGATGATCGGTACACAAATCCAACTTGGCTCACCTAATTTTGTTCTTGTAGGTTGAAGCTTTCGTCTACTGTAGCAGTTTTTATATGTAGGTTTCCCTCTGTTCTCTGCTATATAGATAGATGAATTTGGAACTCTAAATCCAACATGGTTTGCAGTAGCTCTTTGAAACTTGAAAAAATAAAGTAGTTCTCAGTTCTGTCTATATGTTTTGTTTCCTCTTCAACTAGACCTAGGCACAGACTGTGGAAAAACACATTCATTGAGAGGGGTTGCGAAGCTTCTAAGAAATTACGAGTTTCCGAAATACCAGCAAATATTTTCTTCACCCAATGTTGATGATACTTGGTGGTAATGATCGGTACACAAATCCGACTTGGCTCACCAAATTTTGTTCTTCCAGGTTGAAGCGTTCGTCTACAGTAGCAGTTTTTATGTTTAGGTTTCACTCTGTTCTCTGCTATATAGATAGATGAATTTGGAACTCTAAATACAACATGGTTTGCAGTAGCTCTTTGAAACTTGACAAAATAAAGGAGTTCTCTGTTTTGTCTCTATGGATTGTTTCCTCTTCAAGTGGCCCTAGGCACTGACTGTGGAAAAGCACTTTCATTGAGAGATGTTGCCAAGCTACCAAGAAATTACGAGTTTCCGAAATACCAGCGAATATTTTTTCACCCAATGTTGATGATACTTGGTGGTAATGATCAGTACACAAATCCCACTTGGCTCACCAAATTTTGTATTTCTAGGTTGAAGCGTTCGTCTACAGTAGCAGTTTTTATATTTAGCTTTCCCTCTGTTCTCTCCTATAAAGATAGATAAATTTGGAACTCTAAATCCAACATGGTTTGCAGTAGGTTTTGAAACTTGACAAAATAAAGTACTTCTCTGTTTTGTCTCCATGTTTTGTTTCCTCTTCAAGTAGTTTTAGGCACTGACTGTGGAAAAGCACTTTCATTGAGAGGGGTTGCCAAGCTTCTAAGAAATAACGATTTTCCGAAATACCAGCAAATATTTTTTCACCGAATCTTCATGATACTTGGTGGTAATGATCAGTACACAATTCCCACTTTGCTCACCTTATTTTGTTCTTCTAGGTTGAAGCGTTCGATTACAGTAGCAGTTTTGATATTTTGGTTTCCCTCTATTCACTGCAATATAGATAGATGAATTTGGAACTCTAAATCCAATGTGGTTTGTAGTAGCTCTTTGAAACTTCACAAAATAAAGAAGTTCTCAGTTTTGTCTCTATGGTTTGTTTCCTCTTCAAGTAGCCCTAAGCAGAGACTGTGGAAAAGCACTTTCATTGAGAGGGGTTGCCAAGCTTCTAAAATATAATGAGTTTCCGAAATAGCAGCAAATATTTTTTCACCCAATCTTGATGATACTTGTTGGTAATGATCAGTACACAAATCCCACTTGGCTCACCAAATTTTGTTCTTCTAGGTTGAAGCGTTCGTTTACAGTAGCAATTTTTATATTTAGGTTTCCCTCTTTTCTCTCCTATATAGATAGATGAATTTGGAACTCTAAATACAACATGGTTTGCAGTAGCTCTTTGAAACATGACAAAATAAAGGAGTTCTCAGTTTTGTCTCTATGGTTTGTTTTTTATTCAAGTAGCCCTATTAACAGACGGTGGAAAAGCACTTTCATTGAGAGGGGTTGCCATCTTCTAAGAAATTACGAGTTTCCGAAATACCAGCAAATATTTTTCACCCAATGTTTATGATACTTGGTGGTAATGATCAGTACACAAATCCCACTTGGCTCACCAAATTTTGTTCTTCTAGGTTGAAGCGTTCGTCTACAGTAGCAGTTTTTATATTTAGGTTTCACTCTGTTCTCTGCTATATAGATAGATGAATTTGGAACTTAAATCCAACATGGTTTGTAGTAGCTCTTTGAAACTTGACAAAATAAAGGAGTTCTCAGTTTTGTCTCTATGATTTGTTTCCTCTTCAAAGAGCCCTAGGCACAGACGGTGGAAAAGCACTTTCATTGAGAGTGGTTGCCAATCTTCTAAGAAATAACGAGTTTCCGAAATACCAGCAAATATTTTTTCACCCAAACTTGATGATGCGTGGTGGTTATGACAAGTCCACAAATCCCACTTCCTCACCAAATTTTGTTCTTCTAGGTTGAAGCGTTCGTTTACAGTAGCAGTTTTCATTTTTAGGTTGCACTCTGTTCTCTCCTATATTGATAGATGAATTTGGAACTCTAAATACAACATGGTTTGTACTAGCTCTTTGAAACTTGAGAAAATAAAGGAGTTTTCAGTTTTGTCTCTACGATTTGTTTTTGTTTCATGTAGCCCTAAGCAAAAACTGTGGAAAAGCACTTTCATTGAAAGGGGTTGCCAAGCTTCCAAGAAATTACGAGTTTCCGAAATACCAGCAAATATTTTTTTAACCCAATGTTGATGATACGTGGTGGTAATGACAAGTACACAAATCCCACTTCGCTCACCAAATTTTGTTCTTCTAGGTTGAAGCGTTCGTTTACAGTAGCAGTTTTTATTTTTAGGTTTCACTCTGTTCTCTCCTATATACATAGATGACTTTGGAACTCTAAATCCAACATGGTTTGTAGTAGCTCTTTGAAAGTTGACAAAATAACGGAGTTCTCAGTTTTGTCTCTATGGTTTGTTTCGTCTTCAAGTACCCTAGGAACAGACTGTGGGAAAGCACTTTCATTGAGAGCGGTTGCCAAGCTTCTAAGAAATAACGAGTTTCCGAAATATCTGCAAATATTTATTCACCCAATGTTGATGATACTTGGTGGTAATGATCAGTACACAAATCCCACTTGGCTCACCAAATTTTGTTCTTCTGGGTTGAAGCCTTCGTGTACAGTAGCAGTTTTTATATTTAGGTTTCACTCTGTTCTCTCCTATATAGATAGATGAATTTGGAACTCTAAATCCCACATGGTGTGTAATTGCTCTTTAAAAATGACAAAATAAAGGACTTCTCAGTTTTGTCTCTATGGTTTGTTTAATCTTCAAGTCGCCCTAGGCACAGACTGTGGAAAAGCAATTTCATTGAAAGGGGTTGACAAGCTTCCAAGAAATTACGAGTTTCCGAAATACCAGCAAATATTTTTTCACCAAATGTTCATCATACGTTGTGGTAATGACAAGTACACAAATCCCACTTGGCTCACCAAATTTTGTTCTTCTATTTGAACCGTTCGTTTACAGTAGCAGTTTTAATTTTTAGGTTTCACTCTGTTCTCTCCTATATAGATAGATGAATTTGGAACTCTAATTCCAACATGGTTTGTACTAGCTCTTTCAAACTTGACAAAATAAACTAGTTCTCACTTTTGTCTCTATGGTTTGTTTCCTCTTCAAGTAGCCCTGGCACAGACTGTGGAAAAGCACTTTCATTGAGAGGGGTTGCCAAGCTTTTAAGAAATAACGAGTTTCCGAAATACCAGCAAATATTTTTTCACCCTTGTCGATGATACTTGGTGGTAATGATTTGTACTCAAATCCCACTTGGCTCACCAAATTTTGTTCTTCTACTTTGAAGCGTTCGTCTACAGTAGCAGTTTTTATATTTAGGTTTCACTCTGTTGTCTCGTATATAGAAAGATGAATTTGGAACTCTAAATCCAACATGGTTTGTAGTGGCTCTTTGAAACGTGACAAAATAAAGGAGTTTTCAGTTTCGTCTCAATGATTTGTTCCCGCTTCAAGTAGCCCTACGCAGAGACTGTGGAAAAGCACTTTCATTGAAAGGCATTGCAAAGCTTCCATGAAATTACGATTTTTCGAAATACAGAAAATAATTTTTCACCCAATCTTGATGATACGTGGTGGTAATGACAAGTACACAAATCCCACTTGGCTCATCAAAATTTCTTCTTCTAGGAAGCGTTAGTCTACAGTTGCAGTTTTTATAATTAGGTTTCACTGTTCTCTCTTATATAGACAGATGAATTTGGAACTCTAAATCCAATATGGTTTGTAGTAGCTCTTTGAAACTTGACAAAATAAAGGAGGTCTCAGTTTTGTCTCTAGGATTTCTTTCCGCTTCAAGTAGCCCTAAGCAGAGACTGTGGAAAAGCACTTTCATTGAGATGGGTTTCCAAGCTTCCAAGAAATTACGAGTTTCCGAAATACCAGCAAATATTTTTTCACCCAATCTTGATGATACGTGGTGGTAATGACAAGTACACAAATCCCACTTGTCTCACCAAATTTTGTTCTTCTTGGTTGAAGCGTTCGTCTACAGGAGCAGTTTTTATATTTAGGTTTCGCTCTGTTCTCTCCTATATACATAGATGAATTTGGAACTCTAAATCCAACATGGTGTGTAATTGCTCTTTAAAACTGACAAAATAAAGGAGTTCTCAGTTTTGTCTCGATGGTTTGTTTCCTCTTCAATTCGCCCTAGGCTCAGACTGTGGAAAAGCACTTTAAGTCAAAGGGGTTGCCCAGCTTCCAAGAAATTACGAGTTTCCGAATTACCACCAAATATTTTTTCACATAATGTTGATGATACGTGGTGTTAATGACAAGTACACAAATCCCACTTGTCTCACCAAATTTTGTTCTTCTTGGTTGAAGCGTTCGTCTACAGGAGCAGTTTTTATATTTAGGTTTCACTCTGTTCTCTCCTATATAGATAGATGAATTTGGAACTCTAAATCCAACATGGTGTGTAATTGCTCTTTAAAACTGACAAAATAAAGGAGTTCTCAGTTTTGTCTCGATGGTTTGTTTCCTCTTCAATTCGCCCTTTGCACAGACTGTGGAAAAGCACTTTCATTGAAATGGGGTTGCCAAGCTTCCAAGAAATTACGAGTATCTGAAATACCAGCAAATATTTTTTCACCCAATGTTGATCATACGTTGTGGTAATGACAAGTACACAAATCCCACTTGGCTCACCAAATTTTGTTCTTCTACTTTTACGCGTTCGTCTACAGTAGCAGTTTTTATATTTAGGTTTCACTCTATTCTCTCGTATATAGAAAGATGAATTTGGAACTCTAAATCCAACATGGTTTGTAGTGGCTCTTTGAAACTTGACAAAATAAAGGAGTTTTCAGTTTTGTCTCAATGATTTGTTTCCGCTTCAAGTATCCCTAAGCAGAGACTGTGGAAGAGCACTTTCATTGATGGGGGTTGCCAAGCTTCCAAGAAAATACGAGTTTCCGAAATAGCAGCAAATATTTTTTCACCCAATCTTGATATAACGTGGTGGTAATGACAAGTCCACATATGCCACTTTGCTCACCAAATTGTGTTGTTATAGTTTGAAGCGTTCGTTTACAGTCGCAGTTTTTATTTTTAGGTTTCACTCTGTCCTCTCATATATAGATAGATGAATTTGGAATTCTAAATCCAACATGGTTTGTAGTAGGTCTTTGAAACTTGACAAAATAAAGGAATTCTCAATTTTGTCTCTATGGATTGTTTCCTCTTCAAGTAGGCCTAGGCACAGAGTGTGCAAAAGCACTTTCATTGAGAGGGTTTGCCAAGCTTCAAAGAAATAACGAGTTTCCGAAATACCAGCAAATAGTTTTTTCACCCAATCTTGATGATACTTGATGGTAATGTTCGGTTCACAAATCCCACTTTACTCACCAAATTTTGTTCTTCTAGGTTGATGATTTCGTTTTCAGTAGCAGTATTTATTTTTAGGTTTCACTCTGTTCTCTCCTATATAGATAGATAAACTTGGAACTCTAATTCCAACATGGTTTAGTGGCTCTTTGAAACTTGACAAAATAAAGGAGTTCTCAGTTTTGTCTCTATGGTTTGTTTCCTCTTCAAGTAGCCCTGGCACAGATGGTGGAAAAGCTCTTTCATTGAGAGGGGTTGCCAAGCTTCCAAGAAATTACGAGTTTCCGAAATACCAGCAAATATTTTTTCACCCAATCTTGATGTTACTTGGTGGTAATGATCGGTACACAAATACCTCTTGACTCACCAAATTTTGTTCTTCTAGGTTGATGCGTTCGTTTTCAGTAGCAGTTTTATTGTTTAGGTTTCACTCTGTTCTCTGCTATATAGATAGATGAATTTGGAACTCTAAATCCAACATGGTTTGTAGTGTCTCTTTGAAACTTGACAAAATAAAGGAGTTCTCAGTTTTGTCTCTAAGGTTTGTTTCCTCTTCAAGTAGCCCTAGGCACAGACGATGGAAAAGCACTTTCATTGAGAGGGGTTGCCAAGCTTCCAAGAAATTACGAGTTTACAAAATACCAACAAATATTTTTTCACCCAATCTTGATGATACTTGGTGGTAATGATCAGTACACAAATCCCACTTGACTCACCACATTTTGTTCTACTCGGTTGATGCATTCGTTTTTAGTAGCAGTATTTATTTTTAGGTTTCACTCTGTTCTCTCCTATATAGATAGATGAATTTGGAACTCTAATTCCAACATGGTTTAGTGGCTCTTTGAAACTTGACAAAATAAAGGAGTTCTCAGTTTTGTCTCTATGGTTTGTTTCCTCTTCAAGTAGCCCTGGCACAGATGGTGGAAAAGCTCTTTCATTGAGAGGGGTTGCCAAGCTTCCAAGAAATTACGAGTTTCCGAAATACCAGCAAATATTTTTTCACCCAATCTTGATGTTACTTGGTGGTAATGATTGGTACACAAATACCTCTTGACTCACCAAATTTTGTTCTTCTAGGTTGATGCGTTCGTTTTCAGTAGCAGTTTTATTGTTTAGGTTTCACTCTGTTCTCTGCTATATAGATAGATGAATTTGGAACTCTAAATCCAACATGGTTTGTAGTGTCTCTTTGAAACTTGACAAAATAAAAGAGTTCTCAGTTTTGTCTCTATGGTTTGTTTCCTCTTCAAGTAGCCCTAGGCACAGACGATGGAAAAGCACTTTCATTGAGAGGGGTTGCCAAGCTTCCAAGAAATTACGAGTTTACGAAATTCCACCAAATATTTTTTCACCCAATCTTGATGATACTTGGTGGTAATGATCGGTACACAAATCCCACTTGACTCACCACATTTTGTTCTACTAGGTTGATGCATTCGTTTTTAGTAGCAGTATTTATTTTTAGGTTTCATTCTGTTCTCTCCTATATAGATAGATGAATTTGGAACTCTAATTCCAACATGGTTTGTACTAGCTCTTTGAAACTTGACAAAATAGAGGAGTTCTCACTTTTGTCTCTATGGTTTGTTTCCTCTTCAAGTAGCCCTGGGACAGACTGTGGAAAAGCAATTTCATTGAGAGGGGTAGCCAAGCCTTTAAGAAATAACGAGTTTCCGAAATACCAGCAAATATTTTTTCACCCAATGTCGATGATACTTGGTGGTAATGATCTGTACACAAATCCCACTTGGCTCACCAAATTTTGTTCTTCTACTTTGAAGCGTTCGTCTGCAGTAGCAGTTTTTATATTTAGGTTTCACTCTGTTGTCTCGTATATAGAAAGATGAATTTGGAACTCTAAATCCAACATGGTTTGTAGTGGCTCTTTGAAACTTGACAAAATAAAGGAGTTTTCAGTTTCGTCTCAATGATTTGTTTCCGCTTCAAGTAGCCCTACGCAGAGACTGTGGAAAAGCACTTTCATTGAAAGGCATTGCAAAGCTTCCATGAAATTACGATTTTTCGAAATACCAGAAAATATTTTTTCACCCAATCTTGATGATACGTGGTGGTAATGACAAGTACACAATTCCCTCTTGGCTCATCAAAATTTCTTCTTCTAGGTTTAAGCGTTAGTCTGCAGTTGCAGTTTTTATAATTAGGTTTCACTGTGTTCTCTCTTATATAGACAGATGAATTTGGAACTCTAAATCCAATATGGTTTGTAGTAGCTCTTTGAAACTTGACAAAATAAAGGAGGTCTCAGTTTTGTCTCTAGGATTTCTTTCCGCTTCAAGTAGCCCTAAGCAGAGACTGTGGAAAAGCACTTTCATTGAGATGGGTTTCCAAGCTTCCAAGAAATTACGAGTTTCCGAAATACCAGCAAATATTTTTTCACCCAATCTTGATGATACGTGGTGGTAATGACAAGTACACAAATCCCACTTGTCTCACCAAATTTTGTTCTTCTTTTTTGAAGCGTTCGTCTACAGGAGCAGTTTTTATATTTAGGTTTCGCTCTGTTCTCTCCTATATACATAGATGAATTTGGAACTCTAAATCCAACATGGTGTGTAATTGCTCTTTAAAACTGACAAAATAAAGGAGTTCTCTGTTTTGTCTCGATGGTTTGTTTCCTCTTCAATTCGCCCTAGGTTCAGACTGTGGAAAAGCACTTTAAGTCAAAGGGGTTGCCAAGCTTCCAAGAAATTACGAGTTTCCGAATTACCACCAAATATTTTTTCACATAATGTTGATGATACGTGGTGTTAATGACAAGTACACAAATCCCACTTGTCTCACCAAATTTTGTTCTTCTTGGTTGAAGCGTTCGTCTACAGGAGCAGTTTTTATATTTAGGTTTCACTCTGTTCTCTCCTATATAGATAGATGAATTTGGAACTCTAAATCCAACATGGTGTGTAATTGCTCTTTAAAACTGACAAAATAAAGGAGTTCTCAGTTTTGTCTCGAAGGTTTGTTTCCTCTTCAATTCGCCCTTTGCACAGACTGTGGAAAAGCACTTTCATTGAAATCGGGTTGCCAAGCTTCGAAGAAATTACGAGTATCTGAAATACCAGCAAATATTTTTTCACCCAATGTTGATCATCAGTTGTGGTAATGACAAGTACACAAATCCCACTTGGCTCACCAAATTTTGTTCTTCTAGGTTGAAGCATTCGTCTACAGTAGCAGTTTTTATTTTTAGGTTTTACTCTGTTCTCTCCTATTTACAGAGATGAATTTGGTACTCTAAACCCAACATGGTTTGTACTGCCTCTTTGAAACTTGACAAAATAAAGGAGTTCTCAGTTGTGTCTCTTTGATTTGTTTCCGCTTCAAGTATCCGTAAGCAGAGACTGTGGAAAAGCACTTTCATTAAGAGGGGTTGCCAAGCTTCTAAGAAATAACGAGTTTTCGATTTACCAGCAAATATTTTTTTACCCAAACTTTATGATACTTGGTGGTGAAGATCGTACACAAATCCCACTTGGCTCACCAAATTTTGTTCTTCTAGGTTGAAGCGTTCGTCTACAGTAGCAGTTTTTATATTTAGGTTTCACTCTGTTCTCTCCTATATAGAGAGATGAATTTGGTACTCTAAATCCAACATGGTTTGCAGTAGCTCTTTGAAATTGACAAAATAAAGGAGGTCTCAGTTTTGTCTCTATGGATTTTTTCCTCTTTAAGTAGCCCTAGGCACTGACTGTGGAAAAGCACTTTCATTGAGAGGGGTTGCCAAGCTTCCAAAAAATTACCAGTTTCCGAAATACCAGCAAATATTTTTTTCACCCAATGCTGATGATACTTGGTGGTAATGATCAGTACACAAATCCCACTTGGCTCACCAAATTTTGTTCTTCCAGGTTGAAGCATTCGTCTACAGTATCAGTTTTTATGTTTAGGTTTAACTCTGTTCTCTGCTATATAGACAGATGAATTTGGAACTCGAAATCCAACATGGTTTGTAGTGGCTCTTTGAAACTTAACAAAATAAAGGAGTTCTCAGTTTTGTCTCTATGGTTTGTTTCCTCTTCAAGTAGCCCTAGGCACAGACGGTGGAAAAGCACTTTCATTGAGAGGGGTTGCCAAGCTTCCAAAAAATTACGAGTTTCCGAAATACCAGCAAATATTTTTTCACCCAATCTTGATGATACGTGGTGGTAATGACAACTCCACAAATCCCACTTGGCTCACCAAATTTTGTTCTTCTAGGTTGAAGCGTTCGTTTACAGTAGCAGTTTTTATTTTTATTTTTCACTCTGTTCTCTCCTATATAGATAGATAAATTTGGAACTCTAAATCCAACATGGTTTGTAATAGCTCTTTGAAACTTGACAAAATTAAGAAGCTATCAGTTTGTCTCTATGATTTGTTTCCACTTCAAGTATCCTTAAGCAGAGACTGTGGAAAAGCACTTTCATTGAGAGGGGTTGCCAAGCTTCCAAGGAATAACGAGTTTCTGAAATACCAGCAAATATTTTTTCACCCAATGTTGATGATACTTGGTGGTAATGATCAGTGCACAAAACCCACTTGGCTCACCAATTTTTGTTCTTCTAGATTGAAGGTTCGTCTACAGTAGCAGTTTTTATATTTAGGTTTCAATCTGTTCTCTGCTATATGGATAGATGAATTTGGAAGTCTAAATCCAATATGGTTTGTAGTAGCTCTTTGAAACTTCACAAAATAAAAGAGGTCTCAGTTTTATCGCTATGGATTGTTTCCTCTTTAAGTAGCCCTTGGCACTGACTGTGGGAAAAGCACTTTCATTGAGAGGGCTTGCCAAGCTTCCAAGAAATTACGAGTTACTGAAATACCAGCAAATATTTTCTTCACCCATTGTTGATGATACTGGGTGGTAATGATCAGTACACAAATCCCACTTGGCTCACCAAATTGTGTTCTTCTAGGTTGAAGCGTTCGTTTACAGTAGCAGTTTTTATTTTTAGGTTTCACTGTGTTCTCTGCTATATAGATAGATGAATTTGGAACTCTAAATCTAACATGGTTTGTAGTAGCTCTTTGAAACTTGACAAAAAAAGGAGGTCTCAGTTTTGTCTCTATGGATTGTTTCCTCTTTAAGTAGCCCTAGGCACTGACTGTGGAAAAGCACTTTCATTGTGAGGGGTTGCCAAGCTTATAAGAAATTACGAGTTTCCGAAATACCAGCAAATATCTTCTTCACCCATTGTTGATGATACTTGGTGGTAATGATCAGTACACAAATCCCACTTGGCTCACCAAATTTTGTTCTTCCAGGTTGAAGCGTTCGTCAAACAGTAGCAGTTTTTATGTTTAGGTTTCACTCTGTTCTCTGCTATATAGATAGATGAATTTGGAACTCTAAATCCAACATGGTTTGTAATGGCTCTTTGAAACTTGAAAAATAAAGGAGTTCTCAGTTTTGTCTATTTGGTTTGTTTCCTCTTCAAGTAGCACTAGGCACAGACGGTGGAAAAGCACTTTCATTGAGAGGGGTTGCCAAGCTTTCAAGAAATTACGAGTTTCCGAAATACCAGGAAATATTTTTTCACCCAATCTTGATGATACTTGGTGGTAATGACAAGACCACAAATCCCACTTGGCTCACCAAATTTTGTTCTTCTAGGTTGAAGCGTTCATCTACAGTAGCAGTTTTATATTTAGGTTTCCCTCTGTTCTCTGCTATATAGATAGATGAATTTGGAACTCTAAATCCAACATGGTTTGTAGGAGCTCTTTGAAACTTGACAAAATAAAGGAGTTCTCAGTTTTTTCTCTACGGTTTGTTTCCTCTTCAAGTATCCCTAAGCACAGACTGTGGAAAAGCACTTTCATTGAGAGGGGTTGCCAAGCTTCCAAGAAATAACGAGTTTCCGAAATACCAGCAAATATTTTTTCACCCAATCTTGATGATACTTGGTGGTGATGATCAGTACACAAATCTTACTTGGCTCACCAAATTTTCTTCTTCTAGGTCGAAGAGTTCGTCTACAGTAGCAATTTTTATATTTAGGTTTCACTCTGTTCTCTCCTATAAAGATAGATGAATTTGGAACTCTAAATCCAACAAGGTTTGTAGTAGCTCTTGGAAACTTTACAAAATAAAGGAGTTCTCTGTTTTGTGTCTATGTTTTGTTTCCTCTTCAAGTAGCTTTAGGCACAGAGGGTGGAAAAGCACTTTCATTCAGAGGGGTTGCAAAGCTTCCAAGAATTACGAGTTTCCGAAATACCAGCAAATATTTTTTCACCCAATCTTGATGATACTTGGTGTTTACGATCCGTACACAAATCCGAATTGACTCACCAAAATTGTTCTTCTAGGTTGAAGCGCTCGTTTTCAGTAGCATTTTATATTTTTAGGTTTCACTCTGTTTTCTCCTATATAAATAGATGAATTTTGAACTCTAAATCAAACATTTTTTGTAGTAGCTCTTTGAAACTTGACAAAATAAAGGAGTTCTCAGGTTTGTCTTTATGGTTTGTTTCCTCTTAAAGTAGCCCTGGCACAGACTGTAAAAAAGCACTTTCATTGAGAGGGGTTGCCAAGCTTCTAAGAAATAATGAGTTTCCGAAATACCAGCAAATATTCTTTCACCCAATCTTGATGATACTTGGTGCTAAGGACAAGTACACAAATCCCACTTGGCTCATCCAATTTTGTTCTTCTAGGTTAAAGCATTCTTCTACAGTAGCAGTTTTTGTTTTTAGGTTTCACTCTGTTCTCTCCTATATAGATAGATGAATTTGGAACTCTAAATCCAACATGGTTTGCAGTAGCTCTTTGAAAGATGACAAAATAAAGGAGTTCTCAGTTTTGTCTCTATGATTTGTTTCCGCTTCAAGTAGCCGTAAGCAGAGACTGTGGAAAAGCACTTTCATTGAGAGGGGTTGCCAAGCTTCCAAGAAATAACGTGTTTCCAAAATACAAGCAAATATTTTTTCACCCAATCTTGATGATACTTGGTGGTGAAGATCGGTACACAAATCCCACTGGCTCACCAAATTTTGTTCTTCTAGGTTGAAGCGTTCGTCTACAGTAGCAGTTTTTATATTTAGGTTTCACTCAGATCTCTCCTATATAGATAGATGAATTTGGAACTCTAAATCCAATATGGTTTGTAGTAGCTCTTTGAAACTTGACAAAGTAAAGGAGTTCTCAGTTTTGTCTCTATGTTTTGTTTCCCCTTCAACTATACCTAGGCACAGACTGTGGAAAAAAACTTTCATTGTGAGGGGTTGTCAAGCTTCTAAGAAATAACTAGTTTCCAAAATACCAGCAAATATTTTTCCACGCAATCTTGATGACACTTGGTGGTAATGATCAGTACACAAATCCCACTTGGCTCACCAAATTTTTTTTCTTCTAGGTTGAAGCGTTCGTTTACAGTAGCAGTTTTTATTTTTAGGTTTCACTCTGTTCTCTGCTATATAGATAGATGAATTTGGAACTCTAAATCCAACATGGTTTGTAGTAGCTCTATGAAACTTGACAAAATAAAGTAGTTCTCAGTTTTGTCTCAAAGGTTTGTTTCCTCTTCAAGTACCCCTAGGAACAGACTGTGGAAAAGCACTTTCATTGAGTGGGGTTGCCAAGCTTCTAAGAAATTACGAGTTTCCGAAATACCAGAAAATATTTTTTCACCCAATCTTGATGATACTTGGAGGTAGGGACAAGTATACAAATCCCACTTGGCTCTCCAAATTCTGTTCTTCTAGGTTGAAGTATTCGTCTACAGTAGCAGTTTTTATTCTTAGGTATTACTCTGTTCTCTCCTACATAGAGAGATGAATTTGGTACTCTAAACCCAACATGGTTTGTAGTGGCTCTTTGAAACTTGACAAAATAAAGGAGTTCTCAGTTTTGTCTCTTTGATTTGTTTCCACTTCAAGTAGCCCTAAGCAGAGACTGAGGAAAAGCACTTTCATTAAGAGGGGTTGCCAAGCTTCTAAGAAACAACGAGTTTCCGATTAACCTGCAAATATTTTTTCACCCAATCTTTACGATACTTGGTGGTGAAGATCGTACACAAATCGCACTTGGCTCACCAAATTTTGTTCTTCTAGGTTGAAGCATTCGTTTACAGTAGCAGTTTTTATTTTTAGGTTTCACTGTGTTCTCTGCTATATAGATAGATGAATTTGGAACTCTAAATCCAACATGGTTTGTAGTAGCTCTTTGAAACTTGACAAAAAAAGGAGGTCTAAGTTTTGTCTCTTTGGATTGTTTCCTCTTTATGTAGCCCTAGGCACTGACTGTGGAAAAGCACTTTCATTGAGAGGGGTTGCCAAGCTTCCAATAAATTACGAGTTTCTGAAATACCAGCAAATATTTTTTTCACCAAATGTTGATGATCCTTTGTGTTAATGATCAGTACACAAATCCCACTTGGCTCTCCAAATTTGTTCTTCTAGGTTGAAGCGTTCGTTTACATTAGCAGTTTTTATTTTTAGGTTTCACTCTGTTCTCTGCTATATAGATAGATGAATTTGGAACTCTAAATCCAACATGGTTTGTAGTAGCTCTTTGACACTTGACAAAATAACGTAGTTCTCAGTTTTGTTTGTATGTTTTGTTTCCTCTTCAAGAAGATCTAGGCACAGACTGTGGAAAAGCACTTTCATTGAGAGGGGTTGCCAAGCTTCTAAGAAATAACGAGTTTCCGAAATAGCAGGAAATATTTTTTCACCCAATGTTGATGATACTTGGTGGAAATGATCAGTACACAAATCCCACTTGGCTCACCAAATTTTGTTCTTCTATTTTGAATTGTTCGTCTACCGTAGCAGTTTTTATATTTAGGTTTTCCTCTGTTCTCTCCTATATAGATAGAATAATTTGGAACTCTAAATCCAACATGTTTTGCAGTAGCTCTTTGAAACGTGAGAAAATAACGTACTTCTCAGTTTTGTCTCTATGGTTTGTTTCCTCTTCAAGTAGTCCTAGGCAGAGACTGTGGAAAAGCACTTTCATTGAGAGGGGTTGCCAAGCTTCTAAGAAATAACGAGTTTCCGAAATACCAGCAAATATTTTTTCACCGAATCTTTATGACACTTTTTGGTAATGATCAGTACTCAAATCCCACTTGGCTCACCAAATTTTGTTCTTCTAGGTTGAAGCGTTCGTTTGCAGTAGCAGTTTTTATATGTAGGTTTCCCTCTGTTCTCTCCCATATAGAGAGATGACTTTGGAACTCTAAATCGAACATGGTTTGCAGTAGCTCTTTGAAACTTTACAAAATAAAGTAGTTCTCAGTTTTGTCTCTATGTTTTGTTTCCTCTTCAAGTAGACCTAGGCACAGACTGTGGAAAAGCACTTTCATTGAGAGGGGTTGCCAAGCTTCTAAGAAATAACGAGTTTCCGAAATACCAGCAAATATTTTTTCACCCAATCTTGATGATACTTGGGGGTAAAGATCAGTACACAAATCCCACTTGGCTCACCAAATTTTGTTCTTCTGGTTGAAGCGTTCGTCTAAGTTAGCAGTTTTTATATTTATGTTTCCCTCTGTTCTCTCCTATATAAATAGATGACTTTGGAACTCTAAATCCAACATGGTTTGCAGTAGCTCTTTGAAACTTGACAAAATAAAGGAGTTCTCTGTTTTGTCTCTATGTTTTGTTTCCTCTTCAAGTAGCTTTAGGCACAGAGGGTGGAAAAGCACTTTCATTGAGAGGGGTTGCAAGCTTCCAAGAAATTACGAGTTTTCGAAACACCAGAAAATATTTTTTCACCCAATCTTGATGATACTTGGGGTTGATGATCGGTACACAAATCCCACTTGGATCACCAAATTTTGTTCTTCTAGGTTGAAGCGTTCGTCTACAGTAGCCGTTTTTATATTTAGGTTTCACTCTGTTCTCTTTTATATAGACAGATGAATTTGGAACTCTAAATCCAATATTGTTTGTAGTAGCTCTTTGAAACTTGACAAAATAAAGGAGTGCTCAGTTTTGTCTCTATGATTTGTTTCCGCTTCAAGTAGCCCTAAGCAGAGACTGTGGAAAAACACTTTCATTGTGAGGGGTTACCAAGCTTCCAAGAAATTACGAGTTTCCGGAATACCAGCAAATATTTTTTCACCCAATATTCATGATACTTGGTGGTATTGATAGGTACCCAAATCCCACTTGGCTCACCAAATTTTGTTCCGCTCGGTTGAAGCGTTCTTCTACAGTAGCAGTTTTTATATTTAGGTTTCACTCTGTTCTCTCCTATATAGATAGATGAATATGGAACACTAAATCCAACATGGTTTGTAGTAGCTCTTTGAAACTTGACAAAATAAAGGAGTTCTCAGTTTTGTCTCTGTGGTTTGTTTCCTCTTCATGTAGCCCTAGGCACAGACGGTGGCAAAGCACTTTCATTGAGAGGGGTTACCAAGCTTCTAAGAAATAAAGAGTTTCCGAAATACAAGCAAATATTTTTTCACCGAATCTTTATGATACTTATTGGTAATGATCAGTACACAAATCCCACTTGGCTCACCATATTTTGTTCTTCTAGGTTGAAGCGTTCGTTTACAGTAGCAGTTTTTATATGTAGGTTTCCCTCTGTTCTCTCCTATATAGACAGATGACTTTGGAACTCTAAATCCAACATGGTTTGCAGTAGCTCTTTGAAACTTGGCAAAATAAAGTAGTTCTCAGTTTTGTCTCTATGCTTTATTTTCTCTTCAAGTAGACCTAGGCACAGAGTGTAAAAAAGCACTTTCATTGAGAGGGGTTGCCAACCTTCCAAGAAATTAAGAGTTTCCGAAATACCAACAAATATTTTTTCACCCAATGTTGATGATACTTGGTGGTAATGATCAGTACACAAATCCCACTTGGCTCACCGAATTTTGTTCTTCTAGGTTGAAGCGTTCATCTACTGTAGCAGTTTTTATATTTAGGTTTCCCTCTGTTCTCTCCTATATAGATAGATGAATTTGGAACTCTAAATCCAATATGGTTTGTAGTAGCTCTTTGAAACTTGAAAAAGTGAAGGAGTTCTCAGTTTTGTCTCTATGGTTTGTTTCTGCTTCATGTAGCCCTAAGCAGAGACTGTGGAAAAGCACTTTCACTGAAAGGGGTTCCCAAGCTTCCAGGAAATTATGATTTTCCGAAATACCAGCAAATATTTTTTAAACCAATCTTGATGATACTTGATGGTAATGATCAGTACAAAAATCCCACTTGGCTCACCAAATTTTGTTCTTCTAGGTTGAAGCGTTCGTCTACCTTAGCAGTTTTTATATTTAGGTTTCCCTCTGTTCTCTCCTATATAGATAGATGAATTTGGAACTCTAAATCCAACATGGTTTGCAGTAGCTCTTTGAAACCTGAGAAAATAAAGTAGTTCTCAGTTTTGTCTCTATGTTTTGTTTCCTCATCAAGTAGTCCTAGGCACAGACTGTGGAAAAGCACTTTCATTGAGAGGGGTTGCCAAGCTTCTAAGAAATAACGAGTTTCCGAAATACCAGCAAATATTTTTTCACCGAATCTTGATGATACTTGGTGGTAATGATCAGTACACAAATCCTACTTGGCTCACCAAATTTTGTTCTTCTAGGTTGAAGCGTTCGTTTACAGTAGCAGTTTTTATATTTAGGTTTCATTCTGTTCTCCCCTATATAGACAGATGAATTTGGAACACTAAATCCAATATCGTTTGAGGTAGCTCTTTGAAACTTGACAAAATAAATGAGTTCTCGGTTTTGTCTCTATGATTTTGTTTCTGCTTAAAGTAAACCTAAGCCGAGACTGTGTAAAAGCACTTTCATTGAGAGGGGTTGCCAAGCTTCCAAGAAATTATGAGTTTCCGAAATACCTGCAAATATTTTTTCACCCCATCTTGATGATACTTGGTGGTAATGATCGGTACACAAATACCACTTGGCTCACCAAATTTAGTTCTTCTAGGTTAAAGCGTTCGTCTACGGTAGCAGTTTTAATATTTATTTTTCACTCTATTCTCTGCTATATAGATAGATGAATTTGGAACACTTAATCCAACATGGTTTGTAGTAGCTCTTTGAAACTTGACAAAATACAGGTGTTCTCAGTTTTTTCTCTATGGTTTGTTTACTCTTCAAGTACCCCTACTAACAGACTGTGGAAAAGCACTTTCATTGAATGGGGTTGGAAGCTTCTAAGAAATAATGAGTTTCCGAAATACCAGCAAATATTTTTTCACGCAATCTTGATGACACTTGGTGGTAATGATCAGTACACAAATCCCACTTGGCTCACCAAATTTTGTTCTTCTTGTTTGGAACATTCGTCTACAGTAGCAGTTTTAATATTTAGGTTTCACTCTATTCTCTGCTAAATAGAAAAATGAATTTGGAACTCTAAATCCAACATGGTTTGTAGTAGCTCTTTGAAACTTGACAAAATACAGGAGTTCTCAGTTTTGTCTCTATGGTTTGTTTCCTCTTCAAGCAGCCCTAGGCACAGACGGTGGTAAAGCACTTTCATTGAGAGGGGTTGCCAAGCTTCTAAGAAATAACGAGTTTCCGAAATACCAGCAAATATTTTTTCACCGAATCTTGATGATACTTGGTGGTAATGATCAGTACACAAATCCTACTTGGCTCACCAAATTTTGTTCTTCTAGGTTGAAGCGTTCGTTTACAGTAGCAGTTTTTATATTTAGGTTTCATTCTGTTCTCCCCTATATAGACAGATGAATTTGGAACACTAAATCCAATATCGTTTGAGGTAGCTCTTTGAAACTTGACAAAATAAATGAGTTCTCAGTTTTGTCTCTATGATTTTGTTTCCTCTTCAAGTAGCCCTAGGCACAGACGGTGGTAAAGCACTTTCATTGAGAGGGGTTGCCAAGCTTCTAAGAAATAACGAGTTTCCGAAATACCAGCAAATATTTTTTCACCCAATGTTGATGATACTTGGTGGAAATGATCAGTACAAAAATCCTACTTGGCTCACCAAATTTGTTCTTCCAAGTTGAATTGTTCGTCTACAGTAGCAGTTTTTATATTTAGGTTTCACTCTGTTCTCTCCTATATAGAGAGATGAATTTGGTACTCTAAATCCAACATGGTTTGCAGTAGCTCTTTGAAATTGACAAAATAAAGGAGGTCTCAGTTTTTTCTCTATGGATTGTTTCCTCTTTAAGTAGCCCTAGGCACTGACTGTGGAAAAGCACTTTCATTAAGAGGTGTTGCCAAGCTTCCAAGAAATTACCAGTTTCCGAAATACCAGCAAATATTTTTTTCACCCAATGCTGATGATACTTGGTGGTAATGATCAGTACACAAATCCCACTTGGCTCACCAAATTTTGTTCTTCCAGGTTGAAGCGTTCGTCTACAGTATCAGTTTTTATGTTTAGGTTTCACTGTGTTCTCTGCTATATAGATAGATGAATTTGGAACTCTAAATCCAACATGGTTTGTAGTGGCTCTTTGAAACTTGACAAAATAAAGGAGTTCTCAGTTTTGTCTTTTTGGTATGTTTCCTCTTCAAGTAGCCCTAGGCACAGACGGTGGAAAAGCACTTTCATTGAGAGTTGTTGCCAAGCTTCCAAAATATTACGAGTTTCCGAAATAACAGCAAATATTTTTTCACCGAATCTTGATGATACGTGGTGGTAATGACAACTCCACAATTCCCACTTGGCTCAACAAATTTTGTTCTTCTAGTTTGAAGCGTTCGTTTACAGTAGCAGTTTTTATTTTTATTTTTCACTCTGTTCTCTCCTATATAGATAGATGAATTTGGAACTCTAATTCCAACATGGTTTGTAATAGCTCTTTGAAACTTGACAAAATTAAGAAGTTCTCAGTTTTGTCTCTATGATTTGTTTCTGCTTCAAGTATCCTTAAGCAGAGACTGTGGAAAAGCACTTTCATTGAGAGGGGTTGCCAAGCTTCCAAGGAATAACGAGTTTCTGAAATACCAGCAAATATTTTTTCACCCAATGTTGATGATACTTGGTGGTAATGATCAGTGCACAAAACCCACTTGGCTCACCAATTTTTGTTCTTCTAGATTGAAGCGTTCGTTTACAGTAGCAGTTTTTATTTTTATTTTTCACTCTGTTCTCTCCTATATAGATAGATGAATTTGGAACTCTAAATCCAATATGGTTTGTAGTAGCTCTTTGAAACTTCACAAAATAAAAGATGTCTCAGTTTTGTCGCTAAGGATTGTTTCCTCTTTAAGTAGGCCTTGGCACTGACTGTGGAAAAGCACTTTCATTGAGAGGGGTTGTCAAGCTTCCAAGAAATTACGAGTTTCTGAAATACCAGCAAATATTTTCTTCACCCATTGTTGATCATACTTGGTGGTAATGATCAGTACATAAATCCGACTAGGCTCACCAAATTTTGTTCTTCTAGGTTGAAGCGTTCGTTTACAGTAGCAGTTTTTATTTTTAGGTTTCACTGTGTTCTCTGCTATATAGATAGATGAATTTGGAACTCAAAATCCAACATGGTTTGTAGTGGCTCTTTTAAACTTGACAAAATAAAGGAGTTCTCAGTTTTGTCTTTTTGGTTTGTTTCCTCTTCAAGTAGCCCTAGGCACAGACTGTGGAAAAGCACTTTCATTGAGAGGGGTTGCCAAGCTTCCAAGAAATAACGAGTGTCCGAAATACCAGCAAATATTTTTTCACCCAATCTTGATGATACTTGGTGGTAATGATCAGTACACAAATCCCACTTGGCTCACCAAATTTTTTTTCTTCTAGGTTGAAGCGTTCGTCTACAGTAGCAATTTTTATATTTAGGTTTCACTCTGTTCTCTCCTATAAAGATAGATGAATTTGGAACTCTAAATCCAACATGGTTTGTAGTAGCTCTTGGAAACTTTACAAAATAAAGGAGTTCTCTGTTTTGTCTCTATGTTTTGTTTCCTCTTCAAGTACCCCAAGGAACAGACTGTGGAAAAGCACTTTCATTGAGTGGGGTTGCCAAGCTTCTAAGAAATAACGAGTTTCCGAAATACCAGCAAATATATTTTCACGCAATCTTGATGACACTTGGTGGTAATGATCAGTACACAAATCTCACTTGGCTCACCAAATTTCGTTCTTCTAGGTTGGAGCGTGCGTCTACAGTAGCAGTTTTTATATTTAGGATTCACTCTGTTCTCTCCTATGTAGATAGATGATTTTGGAACTCTAAATCCAATATGGTGTAGTAGCTCTTTGAAACTTGACAAAGTAAAGGAGTTCTCAGTTTTGTCTCTATGATTTGTTTCCACTTCATGTAGCCCTAAGCAGAGACTGTGGAAAAGCACTTTCATTGAAAGGGTTGCCAAGTTTCCAAGAAATTACGTGTTTCCGAAATACCAGCAAATATTCTTTCACCCAAGTTGATGATACGTGGTGGTAATGATCGGTACAAAAATCCCACTTGGCTCACCAAATTTTGTTCTTGTATGTTGAAGCGTTCGTCTACAGTAGCAGTTTATATATTTAGGTTTCACTCTGTTCTCTGCTATATAGACAGATGACTTTGGAACTCTAAATCCAACATGGTTTGTAGTAGCTCTTTGAAACTTGACAAAATAATGGATTTCTCAGTTTTGTCTCTATGGTTTGTTTCCTCTTCAAGGAGCCCTAGGCACAGACGGTGAAAAAGCACTTTCATTGAGATGGCTTACCAAACTTCTAAGAAATAATGAGTTTCCGAAATACCAGCAAATATTTTTTCACCCAATGTTGATGATACTTTGTAGTAATGATCAGTACACAAATCCCACTTGGCTCACCAAATTTTGTTCTTCTGGTTGAAGCGTTCGTCTACGTTAGCAGTTTTTATATTTAGGTTTCCCTCTGTTCTCTCCTATATAGATAGATGACTTTGGAACTCTAAATCCAACATGGTTTGCAGTAGCTCTTTGAAACTTGACAAAATAAAGTAGTCCTCAGTTTTGTCTGTATGTTTTGTTTCCTCTTCAAGAAGATCTAGGCCCAGACTGTGGAAAAGCACTTTCATTGAGAGGGGTTGCCAAGCTTCGAAGAAATAAGGAGTTTCCGAAATACCAGCAAATATTTTTTCACCCAATGTTGATGATACTTGGTGGTAATGATCAGTACACAAATCCCACTTGAATCACCAAATTTTGTTCTTCTAGGTTGAAGCGTTCGTCTACTGTAACAGTTTTTATATTTACGTTTCCCTCTGTTCTCTCCTATATAGATAGATGATTTTGGAACTCAAAATCCAATATGCTTTGTAGTAGCTCTTTGAAACTTGACAAAGTAAAGGAGTTCTAAGTTTTGTCTCCATGTTTTGTTTCCTCTTCAAGTAGTCCTAGGCACTAACTGTGGAAAAGCACTTTCATTGAGAGGGATTGACAAGCTTCTAAGAAATAACGAGTTTCCGAAATACCATCAAATATTTTTTCCCCGAATCTTGATGATACGTGGTGGTAATGATCGGTACACAAATCCCACTTGGCTCACCAAATTTTGTTCTTCTAGGTTGAAGCGTTCGTTTGCTGTAGCAGTTTTTATATTTACGTTTCCCTCTGTTCTCTCCTATATAGATAGATGAATTTGGAACTCTAAATCCAACATGGTTTGTAGTAGCTCTTTGAAACTTGACAAAATAAAGGAGTTCTCAGTTTTGTCTCTTTGGTTTGTTTCCTCTTCAAGTAGCCCTAGGCACAGACGGTGGTAAAGCACTTTCATTGAGAGGGGTTGCCAAGCTTCTAAGAAATAACGAGTTTCCGAAATACCAGGAAATATTTTTTCACCCAATCTTGATGATACTAGCAAGAAATGATCAGTACACAAATCCCACTTCGCTCACCAAATTTTGTTCTTCTAGGTTGAAGCGTTCGTCTACAGTAGCAGTTTATATATTTAGGTTTCACTCTGTTCTCTGCTACATAGACAGTTGAATTTGGAACTCTAAATCCAATATGGTTTGTAGTAGCTCTTTGAAACTTGACAAAATAAAGGAGTGCTCAGTTTTGTCTCTATGATTTGTTTCCGCTTCAAGTAGCCCTAAGCAGAGAGTGTGGAAAAGCACTTTAATTGAGAGGGGTTACCAAGCTTCCAAGAAATTACGAGATTCCGAAATACCAGCAAATATTTTTTCACCCAATCTTGATGATACTTGGTGGTAATGATCGGTACACAAACCCCACTTGGCTCACCAAAATTGTTCTTCTAGGTTGAAGCGTTCGTTTACAGTAGCAGTTTTTATATTTAGGTTTCACTCTATTCTCTGCTATATAGATAGATGAATTTGGAACTCTAAATCCAACATGGTTTTAGTAGCTCTTTGAAACATGACAAAATAAAGGAGTTCTCAGTTTTGTCTCTATGGTTTGTTTCCTCTTCAAGTAGCCCTAGGCACAGACGGTGGAAAAGCACTTTCATTGTGAGGGTTTGCCAAGCTTCTAAAAAATAACAAGTTTCTGAAATACCAGCAAATATTTTTTCACCCAAAGTTTATGATACTGGGTGGTAATGATCAGTACACAAATCCCACTTGGCTCACCAAATTTTGTTCTTGTAGGTTGAAGCGTTCGTCTAGTGTAGCAGTTTTTATATTTAGGTTTCCCTCTGTTCTCTCCTATATAGATAGATGAATTTGGAACTCTAAATCCAACATGGTTTGCAGTAGCTCTTTGAAACTTGACAAAATAAAGGAGTTCTCATTTTTGTCTCTATGGTTTGTTTCCTCTTCAAGTAGACCTAGGCACAGACTGTGGAAAAGCACTTTCATTGAGTGGGGTTGCCAAGCTTCTAAGAAATAACGAGTTTCCCAAATACCAGCAAATATTTTTTCACGCAATCTTGATGACACTTGGTGGTAATGATCAGTACACAAATCCCACTTGGCTCACCAAATTTCGTTCTTCTAGGTTGGAGCGTTCGTCTACAGTAGCAGTTTTTATATTTAGGATTCACTCTGTTCTCTAATATGTAGATAGATGATTTTGGAACTCTAAATCCAATATGGTTTGTAGTAGCTCTTTGAAACTTGATAAAATAAAGGAGTTCTCTGTTTTGTCTCTATGTTTTGTTTCCTCTTCAAGTAGCTTTAGGCACAGAGGGTGGAAAAGCACTTTCATTGAGAGGGCTTGCCAGCTTCCAAGAAATTATGAGTTTCTGAAACACCAGGAAATATTTTTTCAACCAATCTTGATGATAATTGGGGTTGATGATCGGTACACTAATCCCACTTGGATAACCAAATTTTGTTCTTCTAGGTTGAAGCGTTCGTCTACAGTAGCAGTTTTTATATTTAGGTTTCACTCTGTTCTCTCCTATATAGACAGATGAATTTGGAACTCTAAATCCAATATTGTTTGTAGTAGCTCTTTGAAACTTGACAAAATAAAGAAGTGCTCATTTTTGTCTCTATGATTTGTTTCCGCTTCAAGTAGCCCTAAGCAGAGACTGTGGAAAAGCACTTTCATTGTGAGGGGTTACAAAGCTTCCAAGAAATTACGAGTTTCCGAAATACCAGCAAATATTTTTTCACCCAATATTCATGATACTTGGTGGTATTGATAGGTACACAAATCCCACTTGGCTCACCAAATTTTGTTCCGCTCGGTTGAAGCGTTCTTCTACAGTAGCAGTTTTTATATTTAGGTTTCACTCTGTTCTCTCCTATATAGATAGATGTATTTGGAACACTAAATCCAACATGGTTTGTAGTAGCTCTTTGAAACTTGACAAAATAAAGGAGTTCTCAGTTTTGTCTCTGTGGTTTGTTTCCTCTTCATGTAGCCCTAAGCACAGACGGTGGCAAAGCACTTTCATTGAGAGGGGTTACCAAGCTTCTCAGAAATAACGAGTTTCCGAAATACCAGCAAATATTTTTTCACCGAATCTTTATGATACTTGGTGGTATTGATAGGTACACAAATCCGACTGGTCTCACCATATTTTGTTCTTCTAGGTTGAAGCGTTCGTTTACAGTAGCACTTTTTATATGTAGGTTTCCCTCTGTTCTCTCCCATATAGACAGATGACTTTGGAACTCTAAATCCAACATGGTTTGCAGTAGCTCTTTGAAACTTGGCAAAATAAAGTAGTTCTCAGTTTTGTCTCTATGTTTTATTTCCTCTTCAAGTAGACCTAGGCACAGACTGTAAAAAGCACTTTCATTGAGAGCGGTTGCCAATCTTCTATAAAATAACGATTTTCCGAAATACCCACAAATATTTTTTCATCGAATCTTGATGATACTTGGTGGTAATGATCAGTACACAAATCCCACTTGGCTCACCAAATTTTGTTCCTTTAGGTTGAAGCGTTCGTCTACTGTAGTAGTTTTTATATTTAGGTTTCCCTCTGTTCTCTCCTATATAGATAGATGATTTGGAACTCTAAATCCAATATTGGTTTGTAGTAGCTCTTTGAAACTTGACAAAGTGAAGGAGTTCTCAGTTTTGTCTCTATGATTTGTTTCCGCTTCATGTAGCCCTAAGCAGAGACTGTGCAAAAGCACTTTCATTGAAAGGGTTGCCAAGCTTCCAGGAAATTATGATTTTCCGAAATACCAGCAAATATTTTTAAACCAATCTTGATGATACTTGATGGTAATGATCAGTACAAAAATCCCACTTGGCTCACCATATTTTGTTCTTCTAAGTTGAAGCGTTCGTTTACAGTAGCAGTTTTTATATGTAGGTTTCCCTCTGTTCTCTCCCATATAGACAGATGACTTTGGAACTCTAAATCCAACATGGTTTGTAGTAGCTCTTTGAAACTTGACAAAAGAAAGGAGTTCTCAGTTTTCTCTCTATGTTTTGTTTCCTCTTCAAGTAGACCTAGCCACAGACTGTGGAAAAAAACTTTCATTGAGAGGTGTTGCCAAGCTTCCAAGAAATTACCAGTTTCCGAAATACCAGCAAATATTATTTTCACCCAATGCTGATGATACTTGGTGGTAATGATCAGTACACAAATGCCACTTGGCTCACCAAATTTTGTTCTTCTAGGTTGAATTGTTTGTCTACTGTAGCAGTTTTTATATTTAGGTTTTCCTCTCTTCTCTCATATATAGATAGATGAATTTGGAACTCTAAATCCAACATGTTTTGCAGTAGCTCTTTGAAACTTGAGAAAATAACGTAGTTCTCCAGTTTTGTCTCTATGGTTTGTTTCCTCTTCAAGTAGTCCTAGGCACAGACTGTGGAAAAGCACTTTCATTGAGGAGGGTTGCCAAGCTTCTAAGAAATAACGAGTTTCCGAAATACCAGCAAATATTTTTTCACCGAATCTTTATGATACTTATTGGTAATGATCAGTACACAAATTCCACTTGGCTCACCAAATTTTGTTCTTCTAGGTTGAAGCGTTCGTTTATAGTAGCAGTTTTTATATGTAGGTTTCCCTCTGTTCTCTCCCATATAGACAGATGACTTTGGAACTCTAAATCGAACATGGTTTGCAGTAGCTCTTTGAAACTGACAAAATAAAGTAGTTCTCAGTTTTGTCTCTATGTTTTGCTTCCTCTTCAAGTAGACCTAGGCACAGACTGTGGAAAAGCAATTTCATTGAGAGGGGTTGCCAAGCTTCTAAGAAATAACGAGTTCCGAAATACCAGCAAATATTTTTTCACCCAATCTTGATGATACTTGGTGGTAATGATCACTACACAAATCCCACTTGGCTCACCAAATTTTGTTCTTCTATGTTGACGCGTTCTTCTACTGCAGCAGTTTTTATATTTAGGATTCCCTCTGTTCTCTCCTATATAGATAGATGAATTTGGAACTCTAAATCCAACATGGTTTGCAGTAGCTCTTTGAAACTTGACAAAATAACGTAGTTCTCAGTTTTGTCTGTATGTTTTGTTTCCTCTTCAAGAAGATCTAGGCCCCAGACTGTGGAAAAGCACTTTCATTGAGAGGGGTTGCCAAGCTTCTAAGAAATAACGAGTTTCCGAAATACCAGCAAATATTTTTTCACCGAATCTTGATGATAATCGGTGGTAATGATCAGTACACAAATCCCACATGTCTCACCAAATTTTGTTCTTCTAGGTTGAAGCGTTCGTTTGCAGTAGCATTTTTATTTTTAGGTTTCACTCTGTTCTCTGCTATATAGATAGATGAATTTGGAACACTAAATCCAACATGGTTTGCAGTAGCTCTTTGAAACTCGGCAAAATAAAGTAGTTCTCAGTTTTGTCTCTATGTTTTGTTTCCTCTTCAAGTAGACCTAGGCACAGACTGTGGAAAAGCACTTTCATTGAGAGCGGTTGCCAAGCTTCTATAAAATAACGAGTCTCCAAAATACCAGCAAATATTTTTTCACCCAATCTTGATGATACTTCTTGGTAATGACAAGTACACAAATTCCACTTGGCTCACCAAATTTTGATCTTCTAGGTTGAAGCGTTCGTCTACAGTAGCAGTATTTATGTTTAGGTTTCACTCTGTTCTCTGCTATACAGATAGATGAATTTGGAACTCTAAATCCAAGATGGTTTGTAGTGGCTCTTTGAAAATTGACAAAATAAAGGAGTTCTCAGTTTTGTCTCTTTGGTTTTTTTCCTCTTCAAGTAGCCATGGGCACAGACGGTGGAAAAGCACTTTCATTGAGAGGGGTTGCCAAGCTTCCTAGAAATTATGATTTTCCCAAATACCAGCAAATATTTTTTCACGTAAACTTGATGATACATGGTGGTAATGACAAGTCCACAAATCCCACTTGGCTCACCAAATTTTGTTCTTCTAAGTGGAAGCGTTCGTTTACAGTAGCAGTTTTTATTTTTAGGTTTCCCTCTGTTCTCTCCTATATAGATAGATGAATTTGGAACTCTAAATACAACATGGTTTGCAGTAGCTCTTTGAAACTTGACAAAATAACGTAGTTCTCAGTTTTGTCTCTAGGTTTTGTTTCATCTTCAAGTAGACCTAGGCACAGACTGTGGAAAAGCACTTTCATTGAGAGGGGTTGCCAAGCTTCTAAGAAATAACGAGTTTCCGAAATACCAGCAAATATTTTTTCACTGAATCTTGATGATACTTGGGGGTAATGATCAGTACACAAATCCCACTTGGCTCACCAAATTTTGTTCTTCTAGATTGAAGCGTTCGTTTACAGTAGCAGTTTATATTTTTAGGTTTCACTCTGTTCTCTCCTATATAGACAGATGACTTTGGAACTCTAAATCCAACATGGTTTGCAGTAGCTCTTTGAAACTTGGCAAAATAAAGTAGTTCTCCGTTTTGTCTCTATGTTTTGTTTCTTCTTCAAGTAGACCTAGGCACAGACTGTGGAAAAGCACTTTCATTGAGAGGGATGCCAAGCTTCCAAGAAATAACGAGTTTCCGAAATACCAGCAAATATGTTTTCACCCAATGTTGATGATACTTGGTGGTAATGACAAGTACACAAATCTCACTTGGCTCACCAAATTTTGTTCTTCTAGGTTGAAGCGATCGTTTACAGTAGCTGTTTTTATATTTAGGTTACAGTCTGTTCTCTCCTATATAGATAGATGAATTTGAAACTCTAAAACCAACATGGTTTGTAGTAGCTCTCTGAAACTTGAAAAAACAAAGGAGTTCTCAGTTTTGTCTTTATGGATTGTTTCCTCTTCATGTAGCCCTAGGCACAGACTGTGGAAAAGCACTTTCATTGAGAGAGGTTGCCAAGCGTCTAAGAAATAACGAGTTTCCGAAATACCAGCAAATATTTTTTCACCCAATGTTGATGATACTTGGTGGTAATGATCAGTACACAAATCCCACTTGGCACACCAATTTTTGTTCTTCTAGGTTGAAGCGTTCATCTACAGTAGCAGTTTTTATATTTAGTTTTCACTCTGTTCTCTCCTATATAGAGAGATGAATTTGGAACTCTAAAACCAACATGGTATGTAGTAGGTCTTTGAAACTTGAAAAAACAAAGGAGTTCTCATTTGTCTCTATGGTTTGTTTCCTCTCAAAGTAGCCCTAGGCACAGACTGTGGAAAAGCACTTTCATTGAGAGGGGTTGCCAAGCGTATAAAATAACGAGTTTTCGAAATACCAGCAAAAATTTTTTCACCCAATCTTGATGACACTCGGTGGTGATGATCGGTACACAAATGCCACTTGGCTCACCCAATCATGTTCTTCTAGGTTGAAGCGTTCGTCTACAGTAGGAATTTTTATATTTAGGTTTCACTCTGTTCTCTCCAATATAGATAGATGAATTTGGAACTCTTAATCCAACATGGTTTGCAGTAGCTCTTTGAAACTTGACAAAATAACGTAGTTCTAGTTTTGTCTCTATGTTTTGTTTCCTCTTCAAGTAGTCCTAGGCACAGACTGTGGAAAAGCACTTTCATTGAGAGGGGTTGCCAAACTTCTAAGAAATAACGAGTTTCCGAAATACCAGCAAATATTTTTTCACTGAATCTTGATGATACTTGCGGGTAATGATCAGTACACAAATCCCACTTGGCTCACCAAATTTTGTTCTTCTAGGTTGAAGCGTTCGTCTACAGTAGCAGTTTTTATATTTAGGTTTCACTCTGTTCTCTCCTGTATATATAGATGAATTTGGAACTCTAAATCCAATATGGTTTGTAGTAGGTCTTTGAAACTTGACAAAATAAAGGAGTTCTCAGTTTTGTCTCTAAGATTTGTTTCCGCTTCAAGTAGCCCTAGGCACAGACTGTGGAAAAGCACTTTCATTGAGAGGGGTTGCCAAGCTTCCAAGAAATAACGAGTTTCCGAAATACCAGCAAATATGTTTTCACCCAATGTTGATGATACTTGGTGGTAATGACAAGTACACAAATCTCACTTGGCTCACCAAATTTTGTTCTTCTAGGTTGAAGCGATCGTTTACAGTAGCTGTTTTTATATTTAGGATTCAGCCTGTTCTCTCCTATATAGATAGATGAATTTGAAACTCTAAAACCAACATGGTTTGTAGTGCTCTCTGAAACTTGAAAAAACAAAGGAGTTCTCAGTTTTGTCTTTATGGTTTGTTTCCTCTTCATGTAGCCCTAGGCACAGACTGTGGAAAAGCACTTTCATTGAGAGGGCTTGCCAAGCGTCTAAGAAATAACGAGTTTCCGAAATACCAGCAAATATTTTTTCACCCAATGTTCATGATACTTGGTGGTAATGATCAGTACACAAATCCCACTTGGCACACCAATTTTTGTTCTTCTAGGTTGAAGCGTTCGTCTACAGTAGCAGTTTTTATTTTTAGGTTTCACTCTGTTCTCTCCTATATAGAGAGATGAATTTGGAACTCTAAAACCAACATGGTATGTAGTAGGTCTTTGAAACTTTAAAAAACAAAGGAGTTCTCATTTGTCTCTATGTTTTGTTTCCTCTTCAAGTAGTCCTAGGCACAGACTGTGGAAAAGAACTTTCATTGAGAGGGGTTGCCAAGCTTCTAAGAAATAACGAGTTTCCGAAATACCAGCAAATATTTTTTCACCGAATCTTTATGATACTTATTGGTAATGATCAGTACACAAATCCCACTTGGCTCACCAAATTTTGTTCTTCTAGGTTGAAGCGTTTATTTACAGTAGCAGTTTTTATATTTAGGTTTAATTCTGTTCTCCCCTATATAGACAGATGAATTTGGAACTCTAAATCCAATATCGTTTGAGGTAGCTCTTTGAAACTTGTCAAAATAAAGGAGTTCTCAGTTTTGTCTCTATGTTTTGTTTCCTCTTCAAGTAGACCTAGGCACAGACTGTGGAAAAGCACTTTCATTGAGAGGGGTTGCCAAGCTTCTATAAAATAACGAGTTTCCGAAATACCAGCAAATATTTTTTCACTGAATCTTGATGATACTTGGGGGTAATGATCGGTACACAAATCCCACTTGGCTCACCAAATTTTGTTCTTCTAGGTTGAAGCGTTCGTCTACGGTAGCAGTTTTTATATTTAGGTTTCACTCTGTTCTCTCCTGTATATATAGATGAATTTGGAACTCTAAATCCAACATGGTTTGTAGTAGCTCTTTGAAACTTGACAAAATAAAGGAGTTCTCAGTTTTGTCTCTAAGATTTGTTTCCGCTTCAAGTAGCCCTAGGCACAGACTGTGGAAAAGCACTTTCATTGAGAGGGGTTGCCAAGCTTCCAAGAAATAACGAGTTTCCGAAATACCAGCAAATATGTTTTCACCCAATGTTGATGATACTTGGTGGTAATAACAAGTACACAAATCTCACTTGGCTCACCAAATTTTGTTCTTCTAGGTTGAAGCGATCGTTTACAGTAGCTGTTTTTATATTTAGGATTCAGCCTGTTCTCTCCTATATAGATAGATGAATTTGAAACTCTAAAACCAACATGGTTTGTAGTGCTCTCTGAAACTTGAAAAAACAAAGGAGTTCTCAGTTTTGTCTTTATGGTTTGTTTCCTCTTCATGTAGCCCTAGGCACAGACTGTGGAAAAGCACTTTCATTGAGAGGGCTTGCCAAGCGTCTAAGAAATAACGAGTTTCCGAAATACCAGCAAATATTTTTTCACCCAATGTTCATGATACTTGGTGGTAATGATCAGTACACAAATCCCACTTGGCTCAAGAAATTTGTTCTTCTAGGTTGAATTGTTCGTCTACAGTAGCAGTTTTTATATTTAGGTTTTCCTCTGTTCTCTCCTATATAGATAGATGAATTTGGAACTCTAAATCCAACATGTTTTGCAGTAGCTCTTTGAAACTTGAGAAAATAACGTAGTTCTCAGTTTTGTCTCTATGGTTTGTTTCCTCTTCAAGTACCCCTAGGAACAGACTGTGGAAAAGCACTTTCATTGAATGGGGTTGGAAGCTTCTAAGAAATAATGAGTTTCCGAAATACCAGCAAATATTTTTTCATGCAATCTTGATGACACTTGGTGGTAATGATCAGTACACAAATCCCACCTGGCTCACCAAATTTTGTTCTTCTTGGTTGGAACATTCGTCTACAGTAGCAGTTTTAATATTTAAGTTTCACTCTGTTCTCTCCTATATAGATAGATGATTTTGGAACTCAAAATCCAATATGCTTTGTAGTAGCTCTTTGAAACTTGACAAAGTAAATGAGTTCTATGTTTAGTCTCCATGTTTTGTTTCCTCTTCAAGTAGTCCTAGGCACTAACTGTGGAAAAGCACTTTCATAGAGAGGGATTGAAAATCTTCTAAGAAATAACGAGTTTCGAAATACCAAGAATATTTTTTCACCGAATCTTGATGATACGTGGTGGTAATGATCGGTACACAAATCCAACTTGGCTCACCAAATTTTGTTCTTCTTGGTTGAAGCGTTCGTTTGCTGTAGCAGTTTTTATATTTAGGTTTCACTCTATTCTCTGCTATATAGATAGATGAATTTGGAACTCTAAATCCAACATGGTTTGTAGTAGCTCTTTGAATCTTGACAAAATAAAGGAGTTCTCAGTTTTGTTTCTATGGTTTGTTTCCTCTTCAAGTTGCCCTAGGCACAGACGGTGGTAAAGCACTTTCATTGAGAGGGGTTGCCAAGCTTCAAAGAAATAACGAGTTTCCGAAATACCAGCAAATATTTTTTCACCCAATATTGATGATACTTGGTGGAAATGATCATTACACAAATCCCACTTGGCTCACCAAATTTGTTCTTCTAGGTTGAATTGTTCGTCTACAGTAGCAGTTTTTATATTTAGGTTTTCCTCTGTTCTCTCCTATATAGATAGATGAATTTGGAACTCTAAATCCAACATGTTTTGCAGTAGCTCTTTGAAACTTGAGAAAATAACGTAGTTCTCAGTTTTGTCTCTATGGTTTGTTTCCTCTTCAAGTAGTCCTTGGCACAGACTGTGCAAAAGCACTTTCATTGAGAGGGGTTGCCAAGCTTCTAAGAAATAACGAGTTTCCGAAATACCAGCAAATATTTTTTCACCCAAACTTGATGATACTTGGGGGTAATGATCAGTACACAAATCCCATTTGGCTCACCAAATTTTGTTCTTCTAGGTTGAAGCGTTCTTTTACAGTAGCAGTTTTTATTTTTAGGTTTCACTCTGTTCTCTCCTATATAGATAGATGAATTTGGAACTCTAAATCCAACATGGTTTGTAGTAGCTCTTTGAAACTTGACAAAATAAAGGAGTTCTCTGTTTTATCTCTATGTTTTGTTTCCTCTTCAAGTAGCTTTAGGCACAGAGGGTGGAAATCACTTTCATTGAGAGGGGTTGCCATCTTCCAAGAAATTACGAGTTTCCGAAACACCAGGAAATATTTTTTCACCCAATCTTGATGATACTTTGGGTTGATGATCGGTACACAAATCCCACTTGGCTCACCAAATTTTGTTCTTCTAGGTTGAAGCGTTCGTCTACAGTAGCAGTTTTTATATTTAGGTTTCACTCTGTACTCTCTATATAGACAGATGAATTTGGAACTCTAAATCCAATATTGTTTGTAGTAGCTCTTTGAAACTTGACAAAATAAAGGAGTGCTCAGTTTTGTCTCTATGATTTGTTTCCGCTTCAAGTAGCCCTAAGCAGAGACTGTGGAAAAGCACTTTCATTGTGAGGGGTTACCAAGCTTCCAAGAAATTACGAGTTTCCGAAATACCAGAAATATTTTTTCACCAAATATTCATGATACTTTATGGTATTGATAGGTACACAAATCCCACTTGGCTCACCAAATTTTGTTCCGCTCGGTTGAAGCGTTCTCCTACAGTAGCAGTTTTTATATTTAGGTTTCACTCTGTTCTCTCCTATATAGATAGATGAATTTGGAACACTAAATCCAACATGGTTTGTAGTAGCTCTTTGAAATTTGACAAAATAAAGGAGTTTCAGTTTTGTCTCTATGGTTTGTTTCCTCTTCATGTAGCCCTAGGCACAGACGGTGGCACAGCACTTTCATTGAGAGGGGTTACCAAGCTTCTAAGAAATAACGAGTTTCCGAAATACCAGCAAATATTTTTTCACCGAATCTTTATGATACTTATTGGTAATGATCCGTACACAAATCACACTTGGCTCACCATATTTTGTTCTTCTAGGTTGAAGCGTTCGTTTACAGTAGCAGTTTTTATATGTAGGCTTCCCTCTGTTCTCTCTCATATAGACAGATGACTTTGGAACTCTAAATCCGACATGGTTTGCAGTAGCTCTTTGAAACTTGGCAAAATAAACTAGTTCTCAGTTTTGTCTCTATGTTTTATTTCCTCTTCAAGTAGACCTAGGCACAGACTGTAAAAATGCACTTTCATTGAGAGCGGTTGCCAATCTTCTATAAAATAACGAGTTTCCGAAATACCCACAAATATTTTTTCACCGAATCTTGATGATACTTGGTGGTAATGATCAGTACACAAATCCCACTTGGCTCACCAAATTTTGTTCTTCTAGGTTGAAGCGTTCGTCTACTGTAGCAGTTTTTATATTTAGGTTTCCCTCTGTTCTCTCTTATATAGATAGATGAATTTGGAACTCTAAATCCAACATGGTTTGTAGTAGCTCTTTGAAACTTGACAAAGTGAAGGAGTTCTCAGTTTTGTCTCGATGATTTGTTTCTGCTTCATGTAGCCCTAAGCAGAGACTGTGGAAAAGCACTTTCATTGAGAGGGGTTGCCAAGCTTCTAAGAAATAACGAGTTTCCGAAATACCAGCAAATATTTTTTCACCGAAACTTTATGATACTTATTGGTAATGATCAGTACACAAATCCCACTTGGCTCAGAAAATTTTGTTCTTCTAGGTTGAAGCGTTTATTTACAGTAGCAGTTTTTATATTTAGGTTTCATTCTGTTCTCCCCTATATAGACAGATGAATTTGGAACTCTAAATCAAATATCGTTTGAGGTAGCTCTTTGAAACTTGACAAAATAAAGGAGTTCTCAGTTTTGTCTCTATGATTTTGTTTCCGCTTCAAGTAAACCTAAGCCGAGACTGTGTAAAAGCACTTTCATTGAGAGGGGTTGCCAAGCTTCCAAGAAATTATGAGTTTCCGAAATACCAGCAAATATTTTTTCACCCCATCTTGATGATACTTGGTGGTAATGATCGGTACAAAAATACCACTTGGCTCACCAAATTTAGTTCTTCTAGGTTAAAGCGTTCGTCTACGGTAGCAGTATTAATATTTAGGTTTCACTCTCTTCTCTGCTATATAGATAGATGAATTTGGAACTCTAAATCCAACATGGTTTGTAGTAGCTCTTTGAAACTTGACAAAATAAAGGAGTTCTCAGTTTTGTCTCTATGGTTGGTTTCCTCTTCAAGTACCCCTAGGAACAGACTGTGGAAAAGCACTTTCATTGAATGGGATTGGAAGCTTCTAAGAAATAATGAGTTTCCGAAATACCAGCAAATATTTTTTCACGCAATCTTGATGACACTTGGTGGTAATGATCAGTACACAAATCCCACTTGGCTCACCAAATTTTGTTCTTCTTGGTTGGAACATTCGTCTACAGTAGCAGTTTTAATATTTAAGTTTCACTCTGTTCTCTCCTATATAGATAGATGATTTTGGAACTCAAAATCCAATATGCTTTGTAGTAGCTCTTTGAAAGTTGACAAAGTAAAGGAGTTCTAAGTTTTGTCTCCATGTTTTGTTTCCTCTTCAAGTAGCCCTAGGCACAGACGGTGGAAAAGCACTTTCAGTGAGAGGGTTTGCCAAGCTTCTAAGAAATAACGAGTTTCCGAAATACCAGCAAATATTTTTTTCACCCAATGTTGATGATACTTGGTGGTAATGATCAGTACACAAATCCCACTTGGATCACCAAATTTTGTTCTTCTAGGTTGAAGCGTTCGTCTACTGTAGCAGTTTTTATATTTACGTTTCCCTCTGTTCTCTCCTATATAGATAGATGAATTTGGAACTCTAAATCCAACATGGTTTGTAGTAGCTCTTTCAAACTTGAAAAAATAAAGGAGTTCTCAGTTTTGTCTCTATGGTTTGTTTCCTCTTCAAGTACCCTAAGAACAGACTGTGGAAAAGCACTTTCATTGAGTGGGGTTGGAAGCTTCTAAGAAATAACGAGTTTCCGAAATACCAGCAAATATTTTTTCACGCAATCTTGATGACACTTGGTGGTAATGATCAGTACACAAATCCCACTTGGCTCACCAAATTTTGTTCTTCTTGGTTGGAACATTCGTCTACAGTAGCAGTTTTAATATTTAGGTTTCACTCTGTTCTCTCCTATATAGATAGATGATTTTGGAACTCAAAATCCAATATGCTTTGTAGTAGCTCTTTGAAACTTGACAAAGTGAAGGAGTTCTATGTTTTGTCTCCATGTTTTGTTTCCTCTTCAAGTAGTCCTAGGCACTAAGTGTGGAAAAGCACTTTCATTGAGAGGGATTGACAAGCTTCTAAGAAATTAGGAGTTTCCGAAATACCAGCAAATGTTTTTTCACCGAATCTTGATGATACATGGTGGTAATGATCGGTACACAAATCCCACTTGGCTCACCAAATTTTGTTCTTCTAGGTTGAAGCGTTCGTTTGCTGTAGCAGTTTTTATATTTAGGTTTCACTCTATTCTCTGCTATATAGATAGATGAATTTGGAACTCTAAATCCAACATGGTTTGTAGTAGCTCTTTGAAACTTACAAAATAAAGGAGTTCTCAATTTTGTCTCTATGGTTTGTTTCCTCTTCAAGTAGCCCTAGGCACAGACGGTGGTAAAGCACTTTCATTGAGAGGGGTTGCCAAGCTTCTAAGAAATAACGAGTTTCCGAAATACCAGCAAATATTTTTTCACCCAATCTTCATGATACTTGGGGGTAATGATCAGTACACAAATCCCATTTGGCTCGCCATATTTTGTTCTTCTAGGTTGAAGCGTTCTTTTACAGTAGCAGTTTATATTTTTAGGTTTCACTCTGTTCTCTCCTACATAGATAGATGAATTTGGAACTCTAAATCCAACATGGTTTGTAGTAGCTCTTTGAAACTTGACAAAATAAAGGAGTTCTAAGTTTTGTCTCTATGGATTCTTTCCTGTTCAAGTAGCCCTAGGCACTGATTGTGGAAATGCACTTTCATTGAGAGAGGTGCCAAGCTTCTAATAAATAACGAGTTTCCGAAACACCAACAAATATTTTTTCACCCAAACTTGATGATACTTGGTGGTGATGATCGATACACAAATCCCACTTGGCTCACCAAATTTTGTTCGTCTAGGTTGAAGCGTTCGTCTACAGTAGCAGTTTTTATATTTAGGTTTCACTCTGTTCTCTCCTACATAGACAGATGAATTTGGAACTCTAAATCCAATATGCTTTGTAGTAGCTCTTTGAAACTTGTCAAAATAAAGGAGTGCTCAGTTTTGTCTCTATGATTTGTTTCCGCTTCAAGTAGCCCTAAGCAGAGAGTGTGGAAAAGCACTTTCATTGAGAGGGGTTACCAAGCTTCCAAGAAATTACGAGTTTCCGAATTACCAGCAAATATTTTTTCACCCAATCTTGATGATACTTGGTGGTAATGATCGGTACACAAATCCCACTTGGCTCACCAAATATTGTTCTTCTAGGTTGAAGCATTCGTTTACAGTAGCAGTTTTTATATTTAGGTTTCACTCTATTCTCTGCCAATAGATAGATGAATTTGGAACTCTAAATCCAACATGGTTTCAGTAGCTCTTTGAAATTTGACAAAATAAAGGAGTTCTCAGTTTTGTCTCTATTGTTTGCTTCCTCTCAAGTAGCCCTAGGCACAGACAGTGGAAAAGCACTTTCATTGAGAGGGTTTGCCAAGCTTCTAAAAAATAACAAGTTTCTGAAATACCAACAAATATTTTTTCACCCAAATTTGATGATACTTGGTGGTAATGATCAGTACACAAATCCCACTTGGCTCACCAAATTTTGTTCTTGTAGGTTGAAGCGTTCGTCTAGTGTAGCAGTTTTTATATTAAGTTTCACTCTGTTCTCTCCTATATAGGTAGATGAATTTGGAACTCTAAATCCAACATGGTTTGCAGTAGCTCTTTGAAACTTGACAAAATAAAGTAGTTCTCAGTTTTGTCTCTATGTTTTGTTTCCTCTTTAAGTAGTCCTAGGCACAGACTGTGGAAAAGCACTTTCATTGAGAGGGGTTGCCAAGCTTCTAAGAAATAACGAGTTTCCGAAATACCAGCAAATATTTTTTCACCGAATCTTGATGATCCTCGGTGGTATTGATCAGTACACAAATCCCACTTGGCTCACCACGTTTTGTTCTTCTAGGTTGAAGCGTTCGTTTACAATAGCAGTTTTTATTTTTAGGTTTCACTCTGTTCTCTGCTATGTAGATAGATGAATTTGGAACGCTAAATCCAACATGGTTTGTAGTAGCTCTTTGAAACTTGACAAAATAAAGGAGTTCTCAGTTTTGTCTCTATGGTTTGTTTCCTCTTCAAGTACCCCTAGGAACAGACGGTGGAAAAGCACTTTCATTGTGTGGGGTTGCCAAGATTCTGAGAAATAACGAGTTTCCGAAATACCAGCAAATATTTTTTCAGGCAATCTTGATGACACTTGGTGGTAATGATCAGTACACAAATCCCACTTGGCTCACTAAATTTCGTTCTTCTACGTTGGAGCGTTCGTCTACAGTAGCAGTTTTTATATTTAGGTTTCACTCTGTTCTCTCCTATGTAGATAGATGATTTTGGAACTCTAAATCCAATACGGTTTGTAGTAGCTCTTTGAAACTTGACAAAGTAAAGGAGTTCTCAGTTTTGTCTCTATGGTTTATTTCCTCTTCAAGTAGCCCTAGGCACAGACGGTGAAAAAGCACTTTCATTGAGAGGGCTTGTAAAACTTCTAAGAAATAACGAGTTTCCGAAATACCAGCAAATATGTTTTCACCGAATCTTTATGATACTTGGTGGTAATGATCAGTACACAAATCCCACTTGGCTCACCAAATTTTGTTATTCTAGGTTGAAGCGTTCGTCTACAGTAGCAGTTTTTATATTAGGTTTCACTCTGTTCTCTCCTATATAGAAAGATGAATTCGGAACTCTAAATCCAATATGGTTTGTAGTAGCTCTTTGAAACTTGACAAAATAAAGGAGTTCTCAGTTTTGTCTCTATGATTTGTTTCCTCTTCAAGTAGCCCTAAGCAGAGACTGTGAAAAAGCACTTTCATTGAGAGGGGTTGCCAAGCTTCCAAGAAATTACGAGTTTCCGAAATACCAGCAAATGTTTTTTCACCCAATATTCATGATACTTGGTGGTATTGATCGGTACACAAATCCCACTTGGCTCACCAAATTTTGTTCTGCTAGGTTGAAGCGTTCGTCTACAGTAGCAGTTTTTATATTTATGTTTCACTCTGTTCTCTGCTATATAGATAGATGAATTTGGAACTCTAAATCCAACATGGTTTGCAGTAACTCTTTGAAACTTGACAAAATAAGGTAGTTCTCAGTTTTGTCTCTATGTTTTGTTTTCTCTTCAAGTAGTCCTAGGCACTGACTGTGGAAAAGCACTTTCATTGAGAGGGTTTGCCAAGCTTCTAAGAAATAACGAGTTTCCGAAATACCAGCAAATATTTTTTCACCCAATGTTGATGATACTTGGTGGTAATGATCAGTACACAAATCCCACATGTCTCACCAAATCATGTTCTTCTAGGTTGAAGCGTTTGTCTACTGTAGCAATTTTTATATTTAGTTTTCACTCTTTTCTCTTCAATATAGACAGATTAATTTACAACTCTAAATCCAATATGGTTTGTAGTAGCTCGTTGAAAGTTGACAAAATAAAGGAGTTCTCAGTTTTGTCTCTATGGTTTGTTTCCTCTTCAAGTAGCCCTAGGCACAGACGGTGTAAAAGCACTTTCATTTCGAGGGGTTGCCAAGCTTCTAAGAAATAATGAGTATTCGAAATACCAGCAAATATTTTTTCACCCAATGTTGATGATATTTGGTGGTAATGATGAGTACACAAATCCCACTTGGCTCACCAAATTTTTTTCTTCTAGGTTGAAGCGTTCGTCTACTGTAGCAGTTTTTATATTTAGGTTTCCCTCTGTTCTCTCCTATATAGATAGATGAATTTGGAACTCTAAATCCAACAAGGTTTACAGTAGCTCTTTGAAACTTGACAAAATAAAGTAGTTCTCAGTTTTCTCTCTATGTTTTGTTTCCTCTTCAAGTAGACCTAGCCACAGACTGTGGAAAAGCACTTTCATTGAGAGCGGTTGCCAAGCTTCTAGGAAATAACGAATTTCCGAAATACCAGCAAATATTTTTTCACCGAATCTTGATGATACTTGGTGGTAATGGTCACTACACAAATCCCACTTGGCACACCAAATTTTGTTCTTCTGGGTTGAAGCGTTCGTCTACAGTAGCAGTTTTTATATTTAGGTTTCATTCTGTTCTTCGTATATAGAAAGATGAATTTGGAACTCTAAATCCAACGTGGTTTGTTGTTTCTCTTTGAAACTTGACAAAATAAAGGAGTTTTCAGTTTTGTCTCAATGATTTGTTTCGGCTTCAAGTAGCCATAAGCAGAGACTGTGGATGAACAATTTCATTGATGGGGGTTGCCAAGCTTCCAAGAAAATACGAGTTTTCGAAATATCAGCAAATATTTTTTCACCCAATCTTGATGATACGTGGTGGTAATGACAAGTCCACAAATCCCACTTTGCTCACCAAATTTTGTTCTTATAGGTTGAAGCGTTCGTTTACAGTCGCAGTTTTTAAGATTAGGTTTCACTCTGTTCTCTCCTATATAGATAGATGAATTTAGAACTCTAAATTTAACATGGTTTGTAGTAGCTCTTTGAAACTTGACAAAATAAAGTAGTTCTCAGTTTTGTCTTTATGATTTGTTTCCGCTTCAATAGCCCTAAGCACTGACTGTGGAAAAGCACTTTCATTGAGAGGGGTTGCCAAGCTTCCAAGAAATTACGAGTTTCCGAAATACCAGCAAATATTTTTTCACCCAATCTTGATGATACTTCGTGGTAATGATCAGTACACATATCCCACTTGTCTCACCAAATTTTGTTCTTCTAGGATGAAGCGTTCGTCTACAGTAGCAGTTTTTTTGTTCAGGTTTCACTCTGTTCTCTGCTATATAGATAGATGAATTTGGAACTCTAAATCCAACATGGTTTGTAGTGTCTCTTTGAAACTTGACAAAATAAAGGAGTTCTCAGTTTTGTCTCTATGGTTTGTTTCCTCTTCAAGTAGCCCTAGGTACAGATGGTGGGAAAAGCAATTTTATTGAGAGGGGTTGCCAAGCTTCCAGGAAATTACGAGTTTCCGAAATACCAGCAAATATTTTTTCAACCAATCTTGATGATACTTGGTTCTAATGATCGGTACACAAATCCCACTTGACTCACCAAATTTTGTTCTTCTAGGTTGATGCATTCGTTTTCAGTAGCAGTTTTTATTTTTAGGTTTCACTCTGTTCTCTCCTATATAGATAGATGAATTTGGAACTCTAAATCCAACATAGTTTGTAGTATCTCTTTGAAACTTGACAAAATTAAGGAGTTCTCAGTTTTGTCTCTATGGTTTGTTTCCTCTTCAAGTAGCCCTGGCACAGACTGTGGAAAATCACTTTCATTGAGAGGGGTTGCCAAGCTTCTAAGAAATAACGAGTTTCTGAAATACCAGCAAATATTCTTTCACCCAATCTTGATGATACTTGGTGGTAAGTACAACTACACAAATCCCACTTGGCTCACCAAATATTGTTCTTCTAGGTTGAAGCATTCGTGTACAGTAGCAGTTTTTATTTTTAGGTTTCACTCTGCTCTCTCCTATATAGATAGATGAATTTGGAACTCTAAATCCAACATGGTTTGTAGTAGCTCTTTGAAACTTGACAAAATAAAGGAGTTTTCAGTTTTGTCTCTATGATTTGTTTTCGTTTCTTGTAGCCCTAAGCAAAGACTGTGGAAAAGCACTTTCATTGAAAGGGGTTGCCAAGCTTCCAAGAAATTTCAAGTTTCCGAAATACCAGCAAATATTTTTTCACCCAATGTTGATGATACTTGGTGGTAATGACAAGTACACAAATCCCACTTGGCTCACCAAATTTAGTTCTTCTAGGTTGAAGCGTTCGTTTACAGTAGCAGTTTTTATTTTTAGGTTTCATTCTGTTCCCTCCTATATAGATAGATGAATTTGGAACTCTAAATCCAACATGGTTTGTAGTGTCTCTTTGAAACTTGACAAAATAAAGGAGTTCTCAGTTTTGTCTCCATGGTTTACTTCCTCTTCAAGTAGCCCTAGGCACAGACTGTGGAAAATCACTTTCATTGAGAGGGGTTGCCAAGCTTCTAAGAAATAACGAGTTTCCGAAACACGTGCAAATATTTTTTCACCCAATGTTGATGATAGTTGGTTGTAATGATCAGTACACAAATCCCACTTGGCACACCAAATTTTGTTCTTCTTGGTTGAAGCGTTCATTTACAGTATTAGTTTATATATTTAGGTTTCATTCTGTTCTTTCGTTTATAGAAAGATGAATTTGGAACTCTAAATCCAACATTGTTTGTAGTGGCTCATTGAAACTTGAAAAAATAAAGGAGTTTTCAGTTTTGTCTCAATGATTTGTTTCCGCTTCAAGTAGCCCTAAGCAGAGACTATGGAAGAGCACTTTCATTGACGGGGGTTGAAAAGCATCCAAGAAAATACGAGTTTCCGAAATAGCAGCGAATATTTTTTCACCCAATCTTGATGATGCGTGGTGGTAATGACAAGTCCACAAATCCCACTTGGCTCACCAAATTTTGTTCTTCTAGGTTGAAGCGTTCGTTTATAGTAGCAGTTTTCATTTTTAGGTTGCACTCTGTTCTCTCCTATATTGATAGATGAATTTGGAACTCTAAATCCAACTTGGTTTGTAGTAGCTCTTTGAAAGATGACAAAATAAAGGAGTTCTCAGTTTTGTCTCTATGGTTTGCTTCCTCTTCAAGTAGCCCTAGGCACAGACTGTGGAAAATCACTTTCATTGAGAGGGATTGCCAAGCTTCCAAGAAGTTACGAGTTTCCAAAATACAAGCAAATATTTTTTCACCCAATGTTGATGATACGTGGTGGTAATGACAAGTACACAAATCCCACTTGGCTCACCAAATTTAGTTCTTCTAGGTTGAAGCGTTCGTGTACAGTAGCAGTTTTTATTTTTAGGTTTCACTCTGTTCTCTCCTATATAGATAGATGAATTTGGAACTCTAAATCCAACATGGTTTGTAGTAGCTCTTTGAAAGATGACAAAATAAAGGAGTTCTCAGTTTTGTCTCTATGGTTTGCTTCCTCTTCAAGTAGCCCTAGGCACAGACTGTGGAAAATCACTTTCATTGAGAGGGGTTGCCAAGCTTCTAAGAAATAACGAGTTTCTGAAACACTAGCAAATATTTTTTCACCCAATGTTGATGATACTTGGTGGTAATGATCAGTACACA